>NC_136483.1:113021698-113101698 GCF_053919585.1 Euprymna scolopes | reverse complement strand
GAAAATTACACGAACCGATCTGTTTCAAATCGTGTATGTGTTATGATATAGTTGAAAGAATTAAAGATTATGCCTTCTGTTCGATAGACAGTCTGGGATTAATAGAAGCTAGCAAGGACAACGTTGCCCAGGGCTGAATGGGGACCAATAAATATTTCATACTATTGCCATCGAAATCAGTGAAATTAACCATCTTTTAATGAAATCGATTGATTGTCTGCTCTAGTTCAGGACCCACTGCGGTGTACCAGGGGGAAGCTTCCCACACCTTTACGTAGCGCCTTAGTCCATAATACATTGTAGTCTACTTTGCATTGTTGAGAACCTACTGTTGATCTTATAAAATTATATTTCATATATAATGCCTTGGATTAAAGTTTAAAATTCAAAAGTCAAGTACCATGGCTCAATTGTGTTGATTTTATAAGCAGATATTTTCTGCTCATTTTATAAAACTGCCCTAATAACCGTGTTAACTTTGTTCAACATATGACTCTTTTTCTTTGATCGGATTTTTCCAATTATCGATTTTTAATTCTTATCGAAGGTATTCCGATAGAAAACTATCTAAAAAAACAAACTCCCAGACACATAAATTACATTTGTGTAATTTGTATAAACTTTCCCTAAAGACCTGCCCAGCCGTTCATAGGGAACGAAAACACCCCTCCACACACACAATATGCCTTTTATATATAAGTTGAGATCCATAGCAATTAGTCACCGTAATACGATATTTATTCTAGAAGAAACTATTGATCCTATTTTAATGAAATTTTGTATGGACCTTTGTTATGATGCTGCGAATTAAGTATTATGTTATCCGTTCAATGTACAGTTAGGGATAATAGGAAATTATAGAATGAGTACTTAAACCAAAAGTGTACACAAATTTAACCATATTCAATCATTAATTTAGCATATCGCGTACATATCGCTCTTATGATACACCACGAGCATATAACTATTGCCGATTTTTAATGGGCCAAAAAATCTACTATACTAGCAGGATTCCCAGCGTTGCCCTGTCGAAAAGTTCGCTTAAACATGATATTTTAATTTATGCAAATTTCGTATTTTTTATTATAGAGCCAATTCTATATTGTTTATTATATTTTACCAAATACATAGTAGTGATTTCAAAAGATTAAAGAAAATATATATGAATTGTGCCATGAGCCAGAATCGAAACCAAAGTATTTAGTTCTCTAGCGTTATTCGTTACTATCTGAGCTGTCCATATTCATACAATAATTTAAAAAAAATAACTTAGTTAAACGTATAAATGTATGTTTTCACATGCGTAAAAATAAACGTTTAGTCAACTTATGCTTTCCAAGTTCCCGTGTTTACAATTTTGACCCCTTAACAGTTATTTTTACTGGGTAAAAAAGCAAATCGATTTTATTCCATCCTCTCTATATCGAATTTCAAGTTTATAGAGAAAAAATTGAGTAGTTTGAGAGAAACTGTTATGTACACAGACATAATTGCTTATATATATATATATATATATATATTAGCAAAAGTACCCGTCGTTGACTGGGTTCAAAAACAACCTACAGAAAATGGACTCTGATTTATGAAAGTATGATAGGTTATGAAAAGGAAGGCTTGTAAAGAGATAGCTTCGAGTTTGGGGGTATCAAAACCAAAGCAAAATATGATGAAAGTAAAAATAAAATATATAAACCCCATGATTTATTATACTATACGTGTTCACACTGACACACTTATCACAATATTCTGTGGATCTATATTAAAAAACCTTTGTGGCATATTTCCATTCTATGGAGGTCAGGCGCGAACGAACACCCCATAATTTTATCATACCATATTTCTTCAAACTGAAACATAATTATCAAAGTATACTTACGCAGATAGATATGAAAAGTATTTATTAAAGTTTGTGCCTATTTCCATTCAATGGAGGCCAGGCGCGAACGCAGACCCCACAATTTTATCATACCATCCCTATTAAAACATACTTATCAAAGTATTCTTATGCACATCTATACCAAAAACACTTGTAAAAGTTTTTTTTTAATTTTCAATTTTTTTATTTCCATACTTTGTGAACCAGGCGCGTACGCAGACCCCACAATTTTAATGAATCATCAATATACCAGATCAAACATACCCATTCTTGTGGCTCGATACATCATCTATCATTATATGTGATCAGTTTTCTATAATAATCAACCATATAGGAGCCTATTCGTGACCAGACACACACACAGACGTTCAGAGTACATTATATATATATATATATATATATATATATATATATATATATATATATATATATATATAATTATTTTTTTACTATTCCATGTGCATCTTCCTTTTTCAATTACAATTACATTCGATTTTTTAATGTTCTGTAGGAAAACCCACCAGCTACCGATGAATAAGGTTCAGAAATCAAAGAAAAGAAAGACAAAAATACTGTCACTATTTTACCTCTCTCCAATACGCGACACGCTCGATGTGAAGGTTTGCGCTAAGTTCCAAATTCAGTATTGTTTTGGCTTCACGTATCAAACTATTCATGTGGTAGTCTGCAAAAACCATTGAGCAATTGGTTCCAGAGATCTGCGCAGGACTACACCTGGTCGCAAACACACACACACACACACACACACACACACACACAAACAAACAGGTAAGCGCACGTGTGTACGCATACGCGTAAGCGTAAATAGTTCTTGTACAGCTGTTCGAGTTACATCTGTATCAGCCATCGTGTTTCCTGATTGGAGATTACTCTATAGAGAATGATTTTAAAATTGCATTCATGTCTTAGTAGAAGATGATGACAAAGAAGAAGGGAAAGAGGAAGAGGAGAAGAAGAGGATGAGAAGAGGAGAAAGAGAATAGGACGACGAAGAAGAAAACAAGAAATTGCGAAATTGGAGTAGACGAAGATGGCGAATTGGTGGGCGAGAATAAAATCGGACTATTAATAATAATACTCATTCACATGTAATATATTGATGCTGGCATTCTGTAGATGTTCAGCGTAAATGGAGACGCTCTGATATTATTGTAGCTCTTTTGTTAAAACTGCAAAAGTATTTATCTAAGCTAGCAGGGACGCCTGGTGTAAATACACTGAAATATATTTTAATTCTTTCAGATTTCGGATATCATAGAGTTAACATTCTATTGATTTT
Organism: Euprymna scolopes; assembly: GCF_053919585.1. Taxonomy (NCBI): domain Eukaryota; kingdom Metazoa; phylum Mollusca; class Cephalopoda; order Sepiida; family Sepiolidae; genus Euprymna; species Euprymna scolopes. Next base: position 113,098,522 of record NC_136483.1, on the reverse strand, counting down.
TATATATTATAAAGCCGCAATTTCAAAAGTAAAAAAAAAAAAAACATATCTATATGACTTGGGTGCATCAGCTTGAATCGAAACCGAAACCAAAACTTACAAAGAATTCTTGATAAAATTGGTTATAACAAAATAGATTACTGGAGTGCCATCAGTTATAATCGAAACCGAAACAAAAAATTATGCAGCATTCTTGGTAAAATAATTTATTTCCAGAAAGAATTCTTGGTAAAATTATTATTATTTTTATTTTTTTTTTTTTTTACAAAGACATCACCACATTATCAAGGCCAAGAGGCCACTCAAGGATAAGGGTTAAAGAGTGTACAGTAGAAATTGGTCAATATAGTAATCATTAGTAATGAAAATTTGGTAAATTTAATAACTTATATGGAACGGCTCATCAAGAACTTATTTACTTTAGACTTGAACAAAACCATATTGTAGTCAGCCGGAAAGCAGGAAAACGGAAGACAATTCCACAGGCGTGCAGTTCTAAGAAAGAAGCTTTGTTCATGGAATCTACGTTTAGGTTTAGGCACAGATAAAGAGTGGGGGAAATTATTGATAGTGTTTACAGCTAGACGAGTGTTTCTTGTGAAAGTTTGGCGAGGGGGGACCATAGATTGAAGCTCAGTTGAACACTTTCCATGAAAATAACGATACATTAGAGACAAACTCGCAACATCTCTTCTGTGAGATAGAGGTTGCAAGGAAGAGAAAAGGACATCTCCTACGAGGCTACGAAGTCTATTTTGAACTCTATCAAGGTAGGACAAGTCCTTTCTAGCGGCTCCTGCCCAGATGTGGCAACAGTATTCCATCCTTGGACGTACCTGGCTCTTATATAGATAGAGAATAGCATCAGCAGTGAGATATCTACTGGATCGATAGAAAGATCCCACCATTTTTCCAGCGGCCTTGGCAACAGATTTGATATACGTGTTCCATTTAAGATCAGGAGTAATGGTCAAGCCCAGAAGCTTGTCAAAACTTGAGGCCTCCTGAAGACGAGAGCCATTCATTTCAATTGATGACAAATGTGGATTAGAATGTTGATGATGTAAAGAGAGAAGCTTGGTTTTAGATGCATTAAAAGTAACCAGCCACTCCTTTCCCCATTGTACTACGTGCTCAAGATCAGAGGAGAGAGAATTGGAGAGAACATGCTCGTTTACTGTCTTAGATGTGGTACCATAAATGGTAGTGTCGTCAGCATAAATGTCTACAAATGATGTAAGGATATGATTTGGAAGATCATTAATGTAGATCAGGAAAAGAGTTGGGCCCAGGATGGATCCCTGAGGGACACCGGCATTAATACCGTGAGCTTCTGATTTTTGCCCCTCAACTACTACTCTTATAAACCTATCAGAAAGAAATGATTTAATAATTGAGAAGACTTTTCCAGCTATACCATAGCTAGCGATCTTATGAAGTAAACCTTTATGCCATACCCTATCAAAGGCTTTAGATATGTCAAGAGCAATTTCCCTAGAAAGATTGCCACCGTCGAGAGATTTGCTAATCCTATGCGATATAACTGTAAGGACATCTGCTGTAGATCTAGCAGAACGGAAACCATATTGAGTGTCACTAAGAAGGTTATTTTTGTTGAGATGGTTGATTACTTCTGTATTTAATACAGATTCTAGCAACTTACTCATGACGCACAGGAGACTTATTGGCCTGTACTGAGAGGGGGATGAGCGATAACCTGAATTCTTAAATACAGGGCATACTGATGAGATTTTCCAGGGAGATGGGAAACTATTCTCCTTAAGACAACGTTTAAACAGTTTTGTAAGTATGGGCGCTAGTTCAGGTTGAAGTTTTTTGAGTACTATAATTGGAATACCATCAGGGCCAGTTGCTTTACTGGAATCAAGGTTTTTGATTAGCTTGGCAACATCACGTACAGATATACGTATATCACATAGCGTGTTTTCTGATACAAGAGGAAATATTGGGGGTTGGCGGTCTTGGTCGCAAAGGGTAGAATTAGCTGCAAAGTTCTTGACAAAGAGTTTGGCTTCGTCTGATGCTGACGAGATTACCTCAGGTCCATTGATAATAGTTGGGATGGAGCACACGCTTCTGTTCAGGATTCTGTTTGCTATTTGCCAAAACTGGTGGGAACCAAGCCGCTGCTCAGCTACTTTGGACTTAACAGATTGAGCATACAACTCTCTTGCGTTCCTTATTACTTTCTTACAATGGTTGCTGGCAGTCCTGAAAACGGCTTTAGTTTCCATACATCTATTACGTTTGAAGCAGTGGAAAAAGTGATTTCTGTGCGCAATGGCAGCAGCACATTCTGGAGAGAACCATGGCTGGCTGTTAGGTTTTTGCTGAAACTTTTTAGAGGGTATGAAATGGTCAATACCTACAATTAACCATTCAGTTAGGTCTAATACTATAGAGGACACATCCTTTTTAAACATGGAATGCAGAGGTAGATCAGATATAAATGTACGGAAGCTATCCCAGTCAGCCTTAGTGTATCGATATACTGTACGATGAAGAGGTACGTCTGGGGACTTATTACATTTCATTTTTATCTTAATTGATACAACAGAGTGGTCGGAAGATCCAAGAGGCGACAGAACAGAAACTGAACATAGTTCAGGGCAAGTTGTGAGAAAAAGGTCTAGTAGGCTCGCATACTGGCCGTCATTATCGGGCACACGGGTAGGTTCCTGAACAATCTGAGTGAGGTCATAGGCAATGGAGAAATCATGACAGAACCTCCCCTCATCATCGGTCTTGTTTGAGTGGGTCAACCATTCGACGTTGTGAACATTGAAGTCTCCACATACGTGAATGTTAGCTGAAGGATAAGTAGAAAGGACTTGGTCAATTTTCTCAGATATGCTTTGAAAGATAGTAACTCCGCTGTTGTGGGGGCGATAGAGAGTAAATATAAATGCAGTAGTGTGAGCTAAAGCAACCCGGAAGCACATATAGGGTAAGTTAGGATCTTCCCTGGAGATGTCCCTCCCACATGGAAAGCTATCTTTAATATAGGCACATATTCCATGCCCATGGCGATCTTGGGGGTCAGATTTAGAAGTTAAGTTAGAGTATCCTGTAATTGCAAACTCATCTAGGGAAATAGCCTGTCCAATGCCAGTTTCACTTAAAAATAAAAGATTTTAAATAAATAAATTTATTTCCAGAAAGAATTCTTGGAAAAATTATTTATTTCTAGAAAGAATTCTTGGAAAAATTATTTCTAGAAACTTATGAAGAATTCTTGGTAAAATTATCTATTTCCAGACAACACACATACTATGCTATTACTATGATATAAAGAGCAACAAAAAGACGGAAGCAAGAAAAAAATGATGATGATGATGATGATGATGATGATGATGATGATGATGATGAGGAGGAGGAGGAGGAGGAGGAGAGAGAGGGATGAAAATAATAATAATAATAACTAGCGGACCTGTGGAAATTCCACAGGGGATTCATTCATATGTAATATATTAATGTTGGCATTCTGTATATGTTCGAGTGTAGATGGAGACGCTCTGTGTTATTGTAGCTTTTTTGTTTAAACTGTAAAAGTATTTATCTAAGCTAGCACGAACGCCCGGTAAAGTCTGGTTGTAAAATACGCTTAAATATGATATTTTAATTCTTGCAGATTTCGTGTATATTATTATAGAGTTAATGTTCTATCGATTTTTATATTTTATAACGTTGCGATTTCAAAAAAAAAAAAATCTCCATAAACTTGGGTGCATCAGCTTGAATCGAAACTGAAATAAAACTTATGAAAAAAAAAAAAAAATATATATATAACGAGTTCCTTCAGCCATAATCGAAACCGAACCAAAACTTATGAAGAATTCTTGATAAAATTATTCATATAAAAAATAGATGATTTAAGTGCCATCAGCTATAGTTGAAATCGAAACCAAACTTTATGAAGAATTCTTGGTAAAATTATTTATGACAAGAAATAGAAGAACATAACAATTAAACGACCCGGATGTAAGCGTGACACACACAAAAGAACACACACGCTATTGTATTAATACATAGATAAGAAGAAGGAGGAGAAGAAGAAGAAGAAGAAGAAGAAGAAGAAGAAGAAAGAATAAAAATGGGGGACAACAACATCATTATGAGAAAGATAGAAATGTAAGAAGTAAGGCATAAGAGCTTATTTTACTATTTGGGTCACACTGATCAAGACCAATAGCCACGCAAGGATGATGGATAATTAGGCGGAATTATTGGTGTGAACTGCGTCTAATTACTTATAGGGCATGTTGTGACAAGAATCCGTTGACATTAGATTCAAAGATTGCCAAGTTAGTCAGTAAAGAAGCAGTACCACGGTAATGTGTTCTTTAGCGGGAAAGTAGTTATAGAAAGGATACGGAGAAGTGGCACATGTATTCTTTAGATGTGTCCATTAAATCTGCACGGTTAGCGATAAACATTTTATGTTAAGCGTGACAGACATACAGACCGGCCGAGCGACGGACATACATATAGCTTATCTGATACAGATGAGCGAATATATCTTATAGTACTATTTGAAACGTAATAGACTAACCCACCAACGGACAAGTAAAAGCAAGACAGACAAAGATCATATTACTTTAATGAGTTGGCGCGTGTTAAGTTGATAAAAAACAACACTAACGATAACTTAACGACTTTTTTTTTTAATGGCGTTTATCGCGTTTTGCATTCAAACTCCTCACAGATTCACAGGGTAATAAGGAGTATAAAAAGTAAATATTAATTTACTTTCGGCAGTTCGTAACTCTCACTTTTCTGATTTTGTCCTTTAGTCCTCATATTCCATGAGCGATGTTCTGGCTAAGGAGAAAAATTGCTACTTTCTGGGGTTGAATCTACATATCTTACACTTATTGTTTGCTATTTTGTTTTTAACATTGAAGTAGTGTATTATCCCCTTGTATCAAGTGGCTTCCTCCCTTGTCCTTGTCTGGGGCGATTTTCCATTAAAATAAAAACGGGAAGAAAGATGGTTTTCTACTATTTTACTGATATTCTCTCCCGGTTATCGTTAATTGTATTACGGTAGAGTCCACATGAAGGTTGCCAGCATCCTTAATAACTCGAGCACGGTAAATTACTACTCACGTAATCTCTTCACCATTCCCGAGTGCCTATTGTGAATTTGACAATGTCCAGTTTTTATTACATTTTCTTTCGATTCTCAGGTCGGTACTCTTCGTTGAAAACAAAAAAAAGTTTACCTTCAAAGGACGCCCTTTTGCTCTATCCGATTGGATTTGACAGCACTCAAGCGCCATAAGCTTCTGCGCGTAAGCATATCTGTGGGAAACGTATACGTTGCCAGCGTTTTGTACTTGTGTTATAGGAGATCAAGTACACCATCTGTATTGTTCTTCTCTCCGCCATCAATTTTCTATGTTCGTTTCTCAAAGAGAAAGTACTTGGCGGCTATTAGACACAGTTCTGTTGAGCTGCCGTCCACCCCGATCCACTTCCGCCTCCGCCATTTGCACCCCTACCCCACACAAAAAACACACAATACAAAAAGAAACTTAAACCCCCCCAAAACAAAGTCAACCAAAAAGAAGAAAAAGAAACAATTCAATAAATGTTGTAATGTTCAGTTAAGCGCCTTCGAGATTCCATGTGTCTGCCGAAGTGGGTCTGACTAAATGTTCAACAACTTTAAGATGTTACTGAAATCGGAGCGAACAAGAGAATAACCATTTTGTCCGTATTTTATTTTTTATTCTCCACCTCTCTCTCTCTCTCTCTCTCTCTCTCTCTCTCTCTCTCTCTCTCTCTCTCTCTCTCTCTCTTCCTCTTTTATTGCGTATTGGTTTCTCTTATTCTACTGCAGACTCTTCTTTTTCTCAAACGTTTTTTTCTTATTTTTATCTTCCAGCTTTCTCTTTTCGTTGTTCATTCATCCCCCTTCTTTTAATCACTCTTTCTCTTTCTCGCTAACTCTATCTATCTATCTATCTATCTATCTATCTATCTATCTATCTGAATTCATCTATTTATCTCTATTTCTCTATTTATCTATTCATTACTATTAGGCGGGTGTAAAAATAATGTCGTTTTTACATATATATAGTTGAATGTCAAAAACGACATTATTTTTGCACTAATCTAATAGTTATATGTCTATCTCTATCTATTGCTATCTCTATCTACGTATCTCTATTTATGTATCTTTCAATCTATCTGTCTATCACTATCTATCTATCTATCTATCTATCTATCTATCACTATCTATCTATATATGTATCAATATCTATCTATCTATCTATTTCTAACCCTTTTATCTATCTATCTATCTATCTATCTATCTATCTATCACTTCCTCTATCCGTCTTCTTTTATGTACGGTATATTTCAGCGTTATAAGACTACCCTTAAATGTAAAAAATCATCTTTAAAAATATTTCATAAGATACCGGATGTTGCAATATCTAGCCTAAGTTAAACAAACATGGTTTCATGATTACACAGTCATCGTATACAACCGGTATATGATAAAATTTATTAAAATTCACTCCAATTTTTACCTCGTCTTATCTGACGGTCGTCTTATACGCCGAAATAAATGGAATCTATCTTTATTTGTTTCTGTTTGTCTGTCTCAGTACCATCTATTACTTTTTACTGTATTATTCGATGCACCTTTCATGTCCGCCAGACCATTTTACTCTGTCAAATTCATCAATATCTCTACACATTTTCGATATCCGTTCATCTATTTACCTTGCTCTCAACCTCTCTGTCAGTTTTTCTTTCAATTATTCTAATTTTTTTGCTGTTTTATTTTATTCTGTTTCTCTTTCCACTCGACTTTGTTGTCTTAATCGCCTCGATCGATGCACCTCTCACGCTTTATGTAATTATTTCTCCGCGTACGCGTATCCCCCCTATATACTTTCTCTTTCCCGCTATATTCATCCATAGTTTCCTTCACAAAATTCTCTTTCTCAATCTCTCTCTTTTATATGCATATCTATCGAAAACAAATATCTCTCGATTTACTGTGCTTTTATTGTTGTTTTCTTTATTAATCGTCTCTCCTTTCTTTGTCCAGAGTTCTCGTCCGCTCAACAGAAGTTTATTTAATGAGAGATACATCATCATACATGATCTATCCATCTATCTACCTATCTATCTATCTATCTATCTATCTATCTATTTGTCTATCTATGTCTCTCTCTCATTTATATATATATATATATATATTATATGCATACATATATATATATATATATATATATATATATATATATATATATATATATATATATATATATATAATTCCAGGTTAATATTGTCCAGAGGTGAAGCAATCAATAAAGTTTTAACGAGGTTAATGCAAGGATGCATATATATATATATATATATATATATATATATATATATATATATATATATAGGGTGTCCACAAAGTCTGACTGCATTATGTAGCCAGACTTTGTGGGCACCGTGTAGATTATGTAGCCAAACGTTATGTGCACCCTTTATATATATATATATATATATATATATATATATATATATATATATATATATATATATATATATATAAAATTATTACTATGATAATTTCTTTAATACCTATGGACATTAATGTTTCATCCTTTCAGGAATCTATCAATGCAGGGAGTTATGATTACAGCTGGTTGGGGGATGGCCACAAAACCATCTGACTCTATTAGCAAGCAACAAGTCTGCCTACATAATCTACACAGTGCTCACAAATCTGGCTACATATATACATATATATATATATACATATATATATATATATATATATATATATATATATATATATATATATATATATCATTCAACCACGGTAGTGGTTGAATATATGCTTAAGTCCGAAATTTAATGAATCGAGACACATTCAAACCCCCACCACTAATTCCGTTCGCAACCAAATTTCAAACAGGTTATATAGTTGGATAGAACACCTCATTAGCTACATTTTGACAAAAATTTCGAAAATTGGTTCAGTAGAATAAAAGTTACAACAAAATATGTTGTTTCACAAACAGGAGAGTAGGTACATACGTAAGTGACTAACGCTTTTTTTATTTTGCATAACTTTTTTTTGTATATAAATATTTTTTACTGCGATATTGCCAATATGACATGTTAGCGTAACGGTTAGAGTACCGGGGGTTGGTGGAAAGATTTTAGGTTCAATCCCGTGTATCGTTTTTTTTTTATAATTAAAAAACCGAACTTTTTTTTAATAACTAATTTTTTTTAACTCTCCTTATGATTTTATTGCAAAAAATGGTGAATTTATCGATTAAAAATATTAGTGAATTCTATGATATACATATTCTTTGAATGAACTCAAATTTTTCGTTATCACATTTGATGAAAAATGTAGTCATTTCATAACAACTACTGTGATTCAAAATTAAATTGAAAATGTTATATGTTACCGTAACGGGTATAGAGCCGGGATTGGTGGAAAGATTTTAGGTTTAATACCGTGTAATGTTTTTTTTTAAATTAAAAACCGATGAAAATTGAACTATTAATGTATATCCACCTCATTACATGCGGGTTAACTGCCCAGGTTTTCCCCACAATTTGTTTGCATTGCATAAGGGCTGCAGTCGCCTTGGAGGAAATCTTTTCTATGCGGCTTTTCCTGGTTAGCTTACTGTCCAGGATTACCCCTAACAGCCTTGCCTCCTGCGAATGTTTCAATTTCTGTCCACTCAGAAAAAGGTCACCAAGTTGGCAATTCCTTTTATATGTAAACAAGACCATTTCTGTTTTACGGCTACTGAATTCTAAGTCATTTCGATTAGATCATTTATTAGGAATATTGAATGCCATTTTGGCAATGCGTCTGACCAATGATGCTTTTGAACCCGCGACTAGCACTGCGATGTCATCAGCATCAGCCTGGGCATAAATATTTCTATTTTTAAACTCATTTAAAAGAGGATTCTACTGAAGGGTATGTTGTCAAAAGCTCCAACGATATCTAAAAAGACACCGAGTGCCATCTTCTTTTTTGTTAGTTTACGCTCTATACAGATCACGAATTCATGAACCGCAGTCTTGGTGGAGACCCTGGCTCGGAACTACTGTGATTGAATGATAAATATTGCATAAATGTGTGTTTGAGAGCTAATTTCTTTTGACAATCATTAATAAATATTATAAATTTATATATTAATACAATAACAATACCTGGAAAAATCATGGATTATATGGAAAAATGAATTAAATGATCCTAATTATGATATAATAAAATTATTAATTTTTATGTAAATTATAAAATTATTAATTCCATCTACTAACTAACTAACTAACTAATGAATTAATTTTATTCAAACAATTTTCACTACATAAATATATGCAAATATTAGGGGTAAATAAGTTCAATCCAGCGACTAACACCATTTCTAACTCAACAATAAACAACAACATATGCAAATAATAAATAAAATATTTATCAATATTCAAATTTTATTTTTAGCTGCAATATTTTAAGTCTAAAAAATTCTTCTTTTTTGCTTTACTAGAATATCTTGTTCTTTACTTTTCCAGGTTTAATAAAATCTTAAGAATATTACTTTTCATGCGCGCATTTTTCCATATATATATATATATATATATATATATATATATATATATATATATATATATATATATATATATATATACATATAATTTAAATGAGAAACTTGAAAACTTTGAAGTGTCGGATAAAATGATACAATAATTTTTTTTTATTTACTTTTTTTTCTTCTTATAAGTTTATTATTTCGCGAATAAATAGCCCCTTAGGATAGGAAGTCCGGTCTATGATTTTTTTCTTTTTCTTCATTTTGGTGTTATTATGGCGGCAATACTTTGGAATAGAAGAAAGGAGAAATGTACGTGCAGTTCCGGTGAGTCCACGTGTGTTATGCTTCAGTTTCGAGCAAGAATTTAAAGTAACAGATGGTCACAAACTTTTTGAAGACACTTATGAGAAATTTTAAAACTTTGAATGCCGGATAAAATGATAAAATCATTTTTTTATTTACTTTTTTTTTCTTGTAAGTCTAATATTTCGCTAATATATAGCCCCTTTAGGGTAGGAAGTCCGGTCCAGTAGCAAGTGAAGTGTATATACAAGACGAATGGAAACAAATGCCGAGATAAGTGGACATTACATATAGCACCTAGAATTCCCAAATGGTCACCTATCTGGTACTAACCAGGCTCAACCTCGGTGATCTGAACCGGAGTGCCAAGGTGATTATGCTATATATATATATATATATATATATATATATATATATATATATATATATATATATATATATATAGAATATATATATATATATATATATATATATATATATATATATATATATATATATAAGAGCTAAATTGACCGACTTTTAATTCAACTGAAAGTGCTCAACGATAAGAAACGAATTTCTTAAAGGGGCTGTCATAATTTTATTTTTACTATAATAATTAAATACCTACAGACACTAGTGTTTCATCCTTTCGGGATTCTTCAGTGCAGGGTGTCACGATTACTACCAGTCGAACGATATATATATATACGGTAGGACCACAGGATACGGTGACACTAAGGTACTTTTTACGGATTTTTAAGGTACGGTTTTTCCATGTGTAATACGATGTTTTTTCGGTCCCTGGTTACGGTATTTGCCCGACATTACGATGTTATTTATAATGTTATTCGATTATATACATGTTTATAATATATTGTACTATATTTTGTTACCAATTTTTAATGCTTTATCTCGTATCTTGGGGTTTTACTATATATATATATATATATATATATATATATATATATATTAAATTGTAATTCAATGAATTTCAAAAAACTCTCATTGAAATGAAATGAATTGGTTGAGTTTCATATCAAAGAATTTTTATTATTCTAAGCAAGACAAAGAATGTTTTAGAAAGTTTATCTCCTTAACCTATAGGGTTTCGATGTCTACCATCTCATCAGAGGAGTGAAAATATTAGCAAATAGTTATAAAGGTATGCACCCTATTTGCTAAAGTCAGTGAGACATGGAAAGTCAAAGTGAAAATAATACATTTATCAGAAGTCCTGTAGCAAGAGTATTTGTAGAAAAAGGATATGAATGTTTTTGTTGATCCAACTTGTTTGGTAAAATCCATATTATACATTCTTTACCTCCGTTTGGTAATAGTTTCTAAGCTATATACTGGGTAATCCGCATGGTTGTGTATATATCCGAATCGGGCAAGTGCTTGTTTAAATTTGTTTTGGGTCCAGCCGAAAATAATTTCAAAGTCTGGTGGAAGCCTTTTCATTAGAAGCTTATATTATATTAAGTGTGGCGAAGTGTTAGGTAGAGTAGGTAATGGTAAGTGGTAGGAGGTGGGGTGAGACATTTGTGCCTATTCATCCTAATATACACATGAACACACATATACAAACTCAACACTTACACACAATATACATATGTTATATATATATATATATATACAACTTACATACATACATACACATATATACATATATACACATATACATATATACACACACTTAAACATACAGACATCTCTATTAAAATAAAAATATATATCTCTTCAAGTAGAATCTAAGAATCATAAAGTTTGACCGGTCGCTTTATTGAGGTTAGGTCGTGTACAAGATATAGGGACTTGGTTCGGGGGGTGGGGGAGAAAGGAGGAGGAATAAGAATATGGATATAACAACAAAAACAAAATAAACTAAAATAAAGAGATGGGCCAAATACGTAAATTGAATAATTCTTTTTTTCCTGATTTTTCCTAGTTTAACCTCAAACCTCATTGTCAATTTAAATTGTATTTGTTCTGTCAACTCAAGTTATATGTACTTCCCATGAGGTGCTAATTATTATTAATTTTATACGTATCTATCTTACCCTTAGAAAGAGGATTGACATAAAGTTTAGAATATACTAATGTTTATTAGCTAATTGTGAAATTAATTCTAATATTATTGATGGAACGTTTTATCTTTATTTTATGGTCCTTACGGTAATAGTTCAATGCTAAGTAAGTTAAAACAAGGTAATAAAGTAATTATAATACCTTACTGAAGAAAAAAAAATAAAATTGAATTACAATTTAATTTATTTGCTCTATCTTGCATATCGAGCAATTCTTGTTTAGATGGGATAACTTATAGAATATTACTGCCAGTAATATTTTGTAAACCAACAATCTCACGTTTACATAACCACTGATTGTTAAATAAAAACTATTCCGAAGTATATATATATATATATATATATATATATATATATATATATATATATATATATGAGCAAACAGTTAATAAAATATGTTAAAAAACACTTTGAAATGAGTTGAAAACATATTTAATCTGAAAAGGAAACATTAGATAAATGGATAGTCCTTAATCCGCGGAGTTTCGAAGAAATACTTTCCTTCTCATCAGAGGGTAGGAATTAGCAAAATGCGGGATCAGATTTTGTATGCAGAAGTATTTGATGAAACAACAAGTAAGTCAAAGATCTTCCTTGAAAACAAAAAAAGTGAAGCAGAGGGAATATCTACAATCATACAACTAGTAATAATGATGATGATAATAATAATAATAATAATAATAATAATAATAATAATAATAATAATAATAATGAGAATAGAAATATTTCTTCTAACAGCTATCCTAACACTAGCAACACTCAGTATTCCCTCCAAAATAGTCCTCATACAGACATTGTCCCACCATTTGTTGAACACTATGAACAAAATTCAAACTATTTAGCTAATACAAATCAGCAAATTAATATTAATACCAGACCTCGAGCTTTTAATAAAGTACATACATATATCGGCGCTACTTCAACATTAATTAAGAAAAGAATATCAAACCACATTTCTTCTTTTAACAACCATAATTCTAATAATAACCAAGGAACTTCTCTAACCACTTTAATTAAAAAATTTAACTCTAACAATACTCCCTTCTCAATCAAATGGACTATTATAAAAAATTAATTCTTATACTCCAGGCTCTAAATCATGTCGCTCTGCACAACCGAAACTATAACTATAATTACTTCCCCTCAAAGTAACAATATAATAAATTATAAAAATGAACTGATCTCTTTCTGTAAAAATAAGTCCAAATTTAATTATGGCAATTTTGAAATTACATAGTTATTACTTTTACCCTTTATATAGATATAAAGATTTTTCTTTAACTTTATCGCTTTTCGACATACTTCTTAATACTTTATAATTTAATAATCCTTTATTTTAATTCTTTATCTCTTCTTTGCATGACCAGTTTTTTATCTGCGATTTCTGTTTTATTCTTTAAACTTTCCTATCTATCTAATACATCAATCTACCCACACTTTCATTGTACTATATGCATTTACTTACTTTTTCCCCCAGAATTTGCAGATACCGGCCATCCTCTCCCCTTAAATAATTTTTATTTTTTATTTTTATTCTTATTTTATTTTATTTTATATTTTATATTTTATAGTTTATAGTTTATATTTTATATTTTACTTTTTATTATATTTTATTTTATTATTTAATTATTTATTTATTCTTTATTTTCTATATATTTATTATTTATTTATTTATTTATTTTTATTTTCGTTTTAGTGTCGTTTAACAGCTCTTGCTGACATTTTTTAAGTGATAACCTGTACATTTCAGTTGACCTATATTATTTTGCCCTATATATATTTTCGCGCCTTTAACATCTCCTATCTGGGTTATTTTGACCTTTGTTTCCTTTTATATTTTATATTTGACTTTATCATCATTTTTTCTCTTCTTTCTCTTCCCAGATCTTTCTTATTTATATTTATGTCTCGGAAGTAGAGTGAAAAGCACATCTTATTTTTCTTTTATTAATATTATTGGAATCTTTTCTTTTCTTTGTACACATTTTTGTGAATTATTCAATGGATTTCTGCCTTTGGATTATTATGGACCATATTCTTCCAATTACGGGATTTCCTTGGATTTTACTTGTACAAATGGGAATTCTTTTAACTTTCTTGAAGTTTCACATTTGGATTTTACCGTCACTGGATTTTTTTATCTTCCACCAGACTATCCATTCGTGTGTAATCACCTTTTTCTTTACCATATTCCCTCTGCTTCACTTTTTTTGTTTTCAAGTAAGATCTTTGACTTACTTGTTGTTTCATCAAATACTTCTGCATGCAAAATCCGATCCCGCATTTTGCTAATTCCTACCCTTTGATGAGAAGGAAAGTATTTCTTCGAAACTCCGCGGATTAAGGACTATCCATTTATCTAATGTTTCCTTTTCAGATCCAATATGTTTTTAACTCATTTCAAAGTGTTTTTTAACATATTTTATTAACTGTTTGCTCTATTTCCTATTTGGTTTTATCGAGCTTTTTATATCTGGCTGAGATAATTTTATAAATATTAATTCTTTAATATTTATAATTTACTTTAATTTTACCATATTGGATCATTTTGGTAATTTCAATTGTAATTTTCATTATATATATATATATATATATATATATATATATATATATATATATATATACATATATATATATGTATATATATATATATATACATATATATATATGTATGTGTGTGTGTTTGTATGTGTATGTAATGAGGAGGAGCAAATAAGATATAAGATAGAGAGATGCACGTATTATAGGGAATATTTTTTTTTTACATGGAGGTCACCACTTATCAAGGCCCGGAGACCACTCAGGGATAAGGATTAGTGCGTGTACAGTAATCAATGAGATAGTATAGTAGTAATCATTAGTGTTGGAGATTTAATAGAGGGCGGTTTGTCAGGAATTTGTTTATGTTCGACTTGAAGACATCCAAGTTATAGTCAGGTGGGAAACAGACAAACGGAGGAGAGTTCCACAGTCGTACACTTCTGAGAAAGAAGCTCTGCTCTGTGAACCTACGTTTGGATTTAGGCACAGATAAAGAGTAAGGAAAATTATTGACAGTAGTTTCAGCCAGACGGGTGTTTCTCGTGAAAGATTGGCGAGGGGGGACGAGAGATTGGAGCTCAGACGAGCACTTGCCATGGAAATTACGATAAAACAAAGAAAGGCTCGCAACGTCTCTTCTGTGGGAGAGAGGCTGCAGGGTAGAGAAAAGGGCATCCTCCACCAAACCACGAAGTCTATTTTGTACTCTGTCAGGGCAGGATAGGCTTTTTTTAGCAGCTCCTGCTCAGATGTGGCAGCAGTACTCCATCCTTGGACGTACTTGGCTTTTATACGGATAGAGAATTGTATCAGTAGTGAGATATCTTCTGGAGCGGTAGAAGGATCCCACCATTTCCCCCAGCCTCCTTGGCAACAGACCTGATGTACGTGTTCCATTTCAGATCAGGATTAAAAGTCAACCCCAGAAGCTTGTCAAAACATGGAGCCTCCCCAAGACGATGCCAGATGGGGACTAGAGCATTGATGATGTAAAGATAGGATCTTGGTTTTGGACGCATTAAAAGTCACCAGCCACCTCTTCCCCCATTGTACCACGCTCTCAAGATCAGAGGAGAGAGAATTAGAGAGAACTTTGTCATTTACGGCCTTTGATGTGCCATAGATGGTCGTGTCATCAGCATAGATGTCAATGAATGATTTAAGTATGTGTTTTGAGAGATCATTGATGCAGATCAGGAAGAGAGTTGGACTGAGGATGGACCCCTGAGGGACTCCAGCATTAATACTGTGGGCCTCTGATTTCTGCCCATCAACCACTACTACAGAGAAATGAACTATAATGAACCTATCTATGTTAAAATATAAATTAACATGAAAATAAATGGTTAATTTTAGGACAAATGTAATATAAAAAGAATCAATATTGTTTTGATTAAAATTAGAATAATATAAAGTATCATTATATTTTCATTCTCATCTTCGAAAATAGGCATGAATATAGTACAAGCATGTTCAATATAGGAATTAATTTCATCGGTTCTAGGAGTAATACTTTTTGCGTTACCAGGAGAGTTCATTATTTACCATCGCATAAAATTCTACTCGAAGGAAAATGGTAAGTGGGTGTCATATGGCCGGTGAGACAACACCGTAATTATCGGTAATGATTTAACTTGGTTGATGTTTGTTTAAAAAGACGGTTGAACAAGATTTTGTTCACGTTAGACTTGAAAACGGCCATTTTATAGTCAGCTGGGAAGCAGTCCCCCAGTATTGTGTTCCATAGATGGGCAGTTCTAGAAAAGAGAATTTTAGCATGGAGTTTATATTTAGTTCTACGCACAGGTAAGGAATAAGGGAAGTTCTTAGAAGTTGTTGATGCTAGACGAGTACGTGCTACGTATGTTCCTTATTGGAGTATAGATAGAAGCTCAGTTGAGTACTAAACATGAAAATGACGATAGAGCAAATATATACTCGCTGTGTAGAGAGAAACAGAGAGAATGGGTAAGAGAGTGTGTGAGAGAGAGAGGAAGGCGGAGGATGAGGAGTAAAGGGAAAAGCAACAGTGAGCTAGGTCGTTGCATACAAACTTACCAACATATGAACAAATAAGCCTGCATGAAAATACACGCACGCAACACGCATGAACACAAACTCACACCATCAAACGTACTTACACACACGCTTACGCACATTGACAAGTATACACCCACAGACACCCAAACACTCAACACACACTTTCTCGCACAAGCCCACACGTACACTCACGTATACAGCGAGAGTGTGTGTGTGTGAGAGAGAGAGAGAGAGAGAGAGAGAGAGAGAGAGAGAGAGAGAAAGGGATGCTGGGAAGCGACCATATGTCCAATGCTCTAATCGACACCGTTACTAATTTGCTCGTGTGACATTTGATAGCTAATCAAAACAGATATGAATGGCACACGAATCTCACAATTATAACAGACATGTGTCCGTCTTGTATGTCTCTGTCATGCGATTGGCAATTAGTAATAGGCTTGAATACTATTAGATGATATTTCATGAAGTTTGGTAGGAAATGAATTCCTCTATGTAGTATGCCCTAATAAAGTCCCCTTAATGCTAATGACTAAAAGAGAGGTATGTAACGGGGGTTCATACCCCTAAGATCCACTCCTCACCCGCATAAAAACACAAACGCACAAACACAAACACACATACACAGGCATATATGTGTGTTTATATAGACATATACATATGCATATATATATATATTTATATATATATATATATATATATACGAAAACACCTCCCTTTATCTATCTCTCTCTCTCTATATATATATATATATATATATATATATATATACATATATATATATATATATAAGAACAAGTAGTTAATAACAAGTAGTTAATAAAACATGTTAAAAACACTTTGAAAAAGACTTAAAAACATATTTAATTTTAAAAAAAGAAGCACAAAATAAGTGGATAATCCTTAATCTTCGGAGTTTCGAATAGATACTTTCCTTTATTATCAGAGGGTAGGAATTGACAAATTGGGGGATCGGATTTTGCTTGCAATAGTATTTAATAAAACTACAAATAAGTAATATATCTTACTTGGTAACAAATAGTGAAGCAGATGGAATAGGGTGAAGAAAAAGTCATTTCACATAAATAGATAGTCTGGTGAAGGGTAAAATATCCAATAACGGTAAAATCCAAAAAAGGTTGATTTAATTTTCATTTCCACAAGTGAAATCAAAAGGAATCACGTAATGGGAAGATGGTCCAAAGTAATCCAAAAAGCAGAAATCCATGGAATAATTCACAATTGTGTACACGGATATATATATATATATATATATATATATATATATATATATATATATATATATATATATATATATATATATATAAAACGGCGAAATACAAACCAAAAAGCATAATGAATTAAAAAAATGAAAAATGAAAATAAAGGTTTGCTAACCAGGTTTCGTTCCTCACTTATCAAAGCTAAATCGAGGAAAATACGATTAAAAAAATAGGAAATAAACGGGGGAAAAATTACATAGAGACTAAATTAAGTCTTAGAAGATTTTCTTTTTGTTTGCAAAGAGAAGGTCTCAAATACTTAATAAAAAGAGTTTCTAAAATTTTCAAATGATAGGGAGAGTGCAACTTACTAAGGATCGTAAACACGTCAGCACTGAAATTCGTGGTACACGCATGGTTATTTATAAGATGGTCGCAAATCGCGAACCATACGTATTACTCAGAACATCCGAGGGTGAAAAATTTGCATAACGAATTTTTGAAGGCACATACTGTTTCAAACGAAAATCTAATCTTTGCAATGTTCGCCCAACATAGTGCGCACTTCAAGTACATTTAAATAAATAAACAATAGAATTATTATGGTGGGGGGAAGAACATCTTTGCGAATAGACGGCAACATAGCACTAGTTGAAAAAACAACACGCGGGTTTGATGCAAAATAATACCGTTGCACAGACAAAGAAATTTGCTTAGCAAATCGGTCACTGATGTTACCTAGCCAAGGTAGACGTAGGTACACAGGACATCTATTAGCTATAATTTCTTTGGGTTTATGAAAATTGGAAACTTTCTTATTGATAATAGTTTCAACTATATCCAAGGGGTAACCATTATTACAAAGGGTCCTAGTGATAACTTTGAGTTCGTCATCAAAATTAACTTCAAAACAAATCATCAAGGCCCTATGTGCTAAAGTTTTGATTAAATTATATTTTTGGTTTATAGGACAAAAAGAGCCCCAACGTGTATAGAGACCCGTAAAAGTTGGTTTACGATGAACAGAAGTAAGAAAACACGAAGATGTATTGGACACAAAAACATCCAAAAACGGAAGAGTAGAATTCGTTTCCTTGTCTCGCGTAAACTTATTAGCTGGATGACCGTTATGAAGAAACACAAAAAAGCATTCGTCTCGTTGTCAAATAAGCAGAAAGTGTCGTCAACATAACGAAAATAAATGTCTGGTTTGCATAAACCAGACAATAGACCCTCTTCATGAAAACCCACAAAGATATTAGCCGACGCTAGTCCCAATGGGGAACCCATGGCCACACCATTCGTCTGTCTGTACATAATATCGTTGAAACTGAATTCTACCGACATGGTGGTGAATTTAATCAATTCTACAAAAATATTTTCTGGTATTCGGGGAGTCGGAAGTTTACTCCGATATAAAGCGTCAGCACAAATATTAATAGTCTCTGACAATGGGATGCAAGAAAAAGACTGGAAATATCGAAGGAACACATAAATTTGTCTGAATGAGTATAATTTTTTTAGCAAAGCTAAAAGAATCTTTAATACAATATGAACTATAAAGTTCCAAAACGATATAAGAAAATGTTTTTTATATCTTGAAATTTCAGTTATCAAAGATACTTCTTGGCCTGAAGACGTAATTTCCCCATTAACAGATGATTACAGAAACAGGTATGCATAAATATAGCCATCAATGTTTGTATAAATAATTTGAATATACCTGCTCTGTTTACTCATTGATTACTTTTTGGTAGACACATGTTGTTTCATTGGATGTACTTCTAGGAAACTAAACTCTACTGCCATAATATAATATAATATAATATAATATAATATATATATATATATATATATATATATATATATATATATATATATATATATATATATATATATATATATATATAATTCTCGTGGATAAAAATCTTTTAGGATAAGTCCTTCCAAATTCAAATAAATATGCAAAGAACGTATACATTAGTGAACTCTGTAATAAATAATATTGAGTTAAAATTAAGTAAAACACTAACCCGCGACCCCCAAATAATTGATCTAGAGTTCCTTGTAAACACATACTTTCTCCTAAAAAAACATTAAGAATGTAGATGGTAAATGTTTTCGTCTGTTTTTCATCTCGTCCGTTTTTCCTCGATTTCTGAGGCTTTGAAGGTTTCGCACGGATGAAATGGCGGATACTACTACAGAGATCATTTGTCCGTCACAGTGACACCCCAAAAGTCTTACCAAAAATGTAATGTATAGTTGTTTTTTAAAAAACTAATTAATATTAGCTCTTGTAGAATTTACGTGTGTGTGTGTGTGTATAACATTATATATATATGCATATATATATATCTTCTATATATCTATAAAAGTGAACGTGTCTGTGTATCTGTGTGTCTGTGTACATTTCCCTACGCAATAACTCTGTCAATTTTTAGTCTACAGACTCGAAATTTGATATACAGGTTACTGTGATCGGGTTTGGCCAGGAATTTGGCAATTAAGGGATCAAAGTTCAACGAGTTGACCTTTGAGAACTCTAGCAAACTCCTCCGACAATTTTGGGTCTACGCACTTGAAATTTTAGATATAGGTTCCTTGGACATGGATCTAACTTAATAACTTTATACGAACCCAAAGTAATAAATTTTAAGGGGTCATAATAGGGGTCAAAGTTTAAAAAATAATTGACCTCAGCGGTCTCTTCAAAATTACTCATATGTCAAATTTCTGTAGACTAAAAATTGACAGAGTTATTGCATAGGGAAATGTACACAGACACACAGACACACAGACACACACTCACACTTTCACTTTTAAATTCCCTTTATTTTCTACTAGCCTGGATGCCCGGGTTTGCCCGGGTGTTTGGGGGTGTTGAAAAAAAGTGGTAGTAAGCAAGCAGGCTCGCACCCGTACCGCGAAGGTGGAAAAAAAACGTGAAAAAGGTTACGTCTTTACTGTTGCGTCCATCGCAAAACCGGAATTGGCGAATGTTTAAATTAAGGCAAGTCAATCGAAAATATCGAAGAAAAATGCGGCCCCTCCCTGTAGAAAATGCTCAGTTGAAGATGAAGGAATTAATGTTTTAGCCAATTTTTCGATATTTGTCAAAGGGTCGAGGTTCAAAACGATACCAATCTTGTGAAAATCCATCACCTCTATCGAAAGTTTTAGGCAGACATACAAACATACATTTAAACATAAATGTAAGATTTTTATTTTTATGGCATGTATTAATTTATTTATTTACGTGCCTGAAAATATACCTATCGATGCACAATCGAACTCATAACATCAGTATTTGCGTTCTGATACTGTACCGATGTACCACAATCGATCACGATTTTTTATCGCTTATGAATTTAAGATTTGTTGTTGGCGTATATATACACACATATATATATATATATATATATATATATATATATATATATATATATATATATGGCGTTTATACACACATACACATATATATATATATATATATATATATATATAGTTATCCACAGATAGACTGTACCACTGTATCACAGCTCTAAAGTACGACTAGACCACCTCAAGCCAGGATTGAACTTCATTCACCTCAGCGACAGTCTGCATATAATCGTTACGCTATTTAACTGCTGTAAAGATGGTCATGTAAAATTACAATGAATACACATTGTCCAAAGTTAATGTAGTTACAGGTTTAATGTAAATATGTATTAAGAATTTTAATAACGTTCCAACACTTATCAAGACTAAAAGCTGCTCGACGAAAAAGGGTTACTGGAATTTTCAGTTGAATGATAAATAATTTATTGAAAACTATAATAATTCACATTAAATTAGAACAAGTCAGTTTTTTAATCGACTAAGGCGACTGCTTTGTAAATTGCAGGGAAACATTCCTGCGATAATGTAAATCTTTGAAAACAAACTTTATGGAAGTCTCGTTTGATTTTAGGCACACAGAGGAGGAGTGCGGAGATCTTTGCAGTGTTCGTTGAAAGACGAATTCTTACTGAAAAGGTTTTACGAAGAGCAACCAAATATAACATTATATAGAGCTAGAAATATACACAAAAACATCATATTATGGGGATCTTTAACTTTTGAATTTCCAGTATCTTCTTTAAACATTATCTACTCTTTTTTCCTATTTTTATTCATATTTTTATTTTTATTTAGGTTGTTGCTAATCGAGTTTGAGTTATTTTTATTTTTATTATTGTTCTTTTTAGTGGTATTTTTGTTGTTATATTAATCACTTTTTTCTAATACTCTCGTTTACTTTTTCATTTTTACTTTAATAATAATTTCAGTTTTTGACAATTTTAAGTAATTTTTCTTGAATGTTTTGTATGAGAGATTAGTTACGCGAAAATGTTTTTTCACAAGATTTTGAAATGCCTTGCCAAATTTAGTATTAGTATCTCATATATGAGTGGTGTAAACCAGATTGTGTTTCTTTGCTTTCTATTTTTATTTGTTATTTATATTTCCTCTTGATATTATTATACCTACTGTTTTACAACTGAGTTGTAAATGTCGCCTTATTTCTAAAATATATTTTCGTGGCTACAGTAATTGCTGAGCATACATTCACTAGAACTCATAATGATTGAGGAATTATGTTTGGGTTTGGCGTTATCTTTTATATATAGTTCGTGTGTTCATGTTAATGTACGCGTGTGTATATAAAGAAAATTGAAAAACTTTATTATATATTTGGATTAAACCTGGACGAGCCATTTTATCACCAGTTTTCTAACATAACATGGGTTAACTTTTCTTATAGAATTAACGGTTGAAAATTATTAAAATCATTGTTTATTGTAAAATAATTAAGCCCCGTAGGCAGTGATAATGCAAATGTTAAGAAAGGTATGTATTATGAATTGGTTAGCTTAATGAGCCTATTAGTTTAAAAGTAAGTAGCTTACTGCTGAGCAAACAGTCGGGTTTCGAATCTCAGCTTAAAATAGTGTTACGATACAAGTTTCATTTCTTTAGATCACTCGTGTTTTGTTTATGGTTTACCTTTAAACAGACGATAATTTAAGATAAAAAAACGTATTTTGCGCTTTACATAATAATGCTCCATTAAAAGAAACAAAGTTTTTATTAACCTCAAACACGGATCCAGTAACACAAAATTTATTCTTTTTTGCAAATAAAATTGAATGTACTTGTTTAAAATTGGATCGTTTATCACTACACACACACACACACACACACACACACACACACACACACACACACACACATACATGCATATATATATATATATATATATATATTCAAGCACGTTATTCTTTTTCTCCGATCTTTTTGGATATCTTTTCCATTCGCTGAGAGATCTTTTTTAATTTTAAGCTGGCATGTTATATGAAATAGCGCCCAAAATTATTGTTTAGCCATATGCTTCTCAAGCGTTTTCTATCAGAGCATCTGATTATCATCAGGAACGATTGTTGTTGGTAGCTTTCTCTTTTTTATCCTTTATGTATTTATTATTATTTTGAAATGATATCCAGAAAGATCGGAAAAAAACTCTGTCGTGTTTAATACAATTTGCTTGATAATGACTTGCTTCCAATACACACACACACACACACACACACATATATATATATATATATATAGAGAGAGAGAGAGATAGATAGAGATAGAGAGAGATAGAGATAGAGAGATAGAGATATATATATATACATTTTTCTCTCTTTATATATATGCGTGTGTGCGTGTGTGCGTGTGTGCGTGTGTGTGTGCGTGTGTGTGTGTGTGTGTATTTTGACAGCAAGTCATTATTCAAGCACGTCTGATTAAACACGACAGAGTTTTGTTCCGATCTTTTTGGATATCCTTTCAAAAAAATTATAAACACACACACACACACACACACACACACACACACACACACACATATATATATATATATATATATATATATATATATATATATATATATATATAGTTCTATTTTATGTAATGTATACACTCATGAGAAAACAAATGGGCCAAGAGTGAAAGAAGGAAGAAATCGATTTTTCAATATTTTTCCATTAATTTTTGTTAATTATAACTGAAAATTTCTATTTTGCAGATCATTATTATTATAGTATATAATAATAAGTGGAAAAATTAGTCTTGAAAATGGTAAGACTGCATTTTGGCGAGGCTATAAAAAAACGAAATGCAGGGTTGAGGCATTTGAAAATTGTTTTCAAGCAGATTTTTGATATTTTAAGAAAAGAAAATGTGAAAACATCTCTTTCTGTAGTGAAGCGAATTGGTCGACGGTTCAAAGTCGAAAACTTGTAAAAGGGAAATCTCGATCTGATCGCCCTAGAGCACCCACTTTGAAGGACAACCACAGGCTTAAATTAACTGTTTTGAAGGATTGAAAGGAAACTTATGTTGACCATAGCAGAACATTCAAAACAAGGTTTGGAAATTCTCTTTCTAGATATACAGTATCTAGACGAATGAAAGAAATGGGATTTTCTTCTAAAAGGGTGCAAAGACGCCATTTTTATCCAAGAAGAGCATCAATGATAGAAAGAGATTTTTCTCGTGTTATGGCAAGAAAGATACAGACTGGTTCAGGAATGTTTTCTGGTTAGATGAATCAAGATTTTATCTTATTAATGACGCTCCTGATGCTCCCGAACGGTGCAATCGAAGAACTGGTGAAAGATTTTCGAGAAGTTGCATAAAAACGACAGTTAAACACGAGAATGAAGGGATAATGGTATTAGGAACTTTTTACTGCAGCAGGAGTCGGGGAATTTGTTAGATGTGAGAAGTCAATCAATGCAAAGGAATACATTCGAATATTAGAAACAGGACTGTTACTAAGTATCCAGAAGCTGGGAATAACCGAAAACATTATTTTTCAACATGATAATGCCCCTGCACACACTGCTAAAGTCACAAGAAAATGGTTTTCTGATAATTCAGTTAATGTGATATTTTGGCCAGGTCAAAGCCCGATTTGAACCCAATCCAGAATATTTGGTCCATATATCTTGTGCATTGGATTGAAGAACTTTTCGAACAATGACAAACTGTGAGAGACTATGCAAAGCGAATGAAATAGCGTCTCCTCTTCACAGAGTTCCACTTTGGTTGAGAACATATCTAAAAGGATTGATCTTTTAAGAAATCAAAAGGGAATGCGATTCCACACTAAGCATTTATTAAAGTAAATGTCTTGTTCTGTGTTATTAGTCTCGTTTAAGTTTCCTTGTTGAATTGTTCATTGTTTAATATAGCTTTTAGTTAAATAAAATGTATAAAATTTGTTAGGCCCATTTTTTTGTTTTTGCTCACGAGTGTGTGTATATAGTTCAAATTCTTGCAATTCTTCATTGGAGATCGAAAGATAATGATTTACAGATGTTGCCATATCATGAATATTCTTTGTAGCGAATTACTGATGGAAAAAACACAAAATCTTCATGGGTATGCATAAGTTTGTCGCCGAGATAAAATAAATCGCAAGAGTAAAGGATATATTAAAAGTAAGAAAATCCGTTATCCATGCATTATTGAAATTTGATAGCAAGTAACGTGTCGCTAGTAGATTTCTTTTGCTGTCTTAAGATATTTGTTTTGTGAAGTCAGGCATTGTAGAAGGTTTCGGTGATACTCAGATACGCACACACAGAGACTTACTCACTCACACACACACACACACTATATATATATATATACATATATATATATACATATGTATATTTTTTATTTGTTTTAAATAAGCAATAATGTATCGCCTGTATATATATGTATGTATGTATATATATATATATATATATATATATATATATATATATATATATATATATATATATATATATAGTTATCATTCCAAAAACATAAGAAATATTCATTTCACATTCATAGTATATTATTCATAGGTTAATGTAGTACGTCTTAGAATTTTTTCGATGAATAACGGAAATTCACCAAAAAAAAACTCGTCAAAGACGTGAAAGACGTACGTGTTCATAACAAAAAGGTGGGGAGTTTGGTTTTTTTTTCTTAGACTGAAATGAAAGAAAACTGGCGATAAAAAGAATATGGAAATCTGTTAAAGTTGACAAAATCATAAGAATGAATATTTAAAAAACTTTTTATAGTTAGCAAATTATCTGCATAGCGGAGCCAAAATGTGCTGGTTTTAACATTTTATGGACTTATATATATATATATATATATATATATATATATATATATATATATATATATATATATATAATGAACTTAATAGAAGTTTACTACAAATATGTAAATATGTAAATGTAAGCTTCAGCTCAATAAATGTATTAATGCTTTATCTCAACCAAATAAAAAAGCTCGATACGACAAGTAGAGCTTTATATCAGAAGTATACATGAGAATTGCAAACCGAAATGCATATGTAAAATTGATTTTTCGACAGAATACCTCCAATAAAAAAGGCGGTAGAATATCCTTATTCCACGGAGTTCCAAACAATGTAAGATTCTTCTCTTTAGAGAAAAGAAACTAGTTAGCACATTATCTGAATAGCGGAGCTAAAATTAGCCGGTTATAGCATTTTTCTGAAACTTCATATATCTGTAAGATGACCCCCTCCAAAAAAAAAAAAACAAAACAAAAAAAAAGCATATAAAGTTTAAAGTTTACGAGTTAACAAAAAATATGCAATGAAATACGCCACCCCCAAAACACATCAAATACACGATCCTATAGATGAGGAAAACATTAGAAAAGCGAGTTTTCTCTCTTGACATTAACTTTATCCGAAAAGGATTACTTCACAAGTGAAAACAGCTGATAAACATCAGTATATACAAAAGTCTATAAGGTAAGCTGTTTCTTTTAAAGCACATGTTTTTGTTCGCTTGCTTCATGGCGAGTTTCTGCTCCTGTTTTGATAGTAATTTTTTATCCTATATATATATATATATATATATATGTGTGTGTGTGTGTGTATAATATATATATATATATATATATATATATGTGTGTGTGTGTAATTATTTACTATAATAATTATTAAATATGTACAGACACTAGTGTTTCATCCTTTCAGGAATCATCAGTGCAGGGTGTCACGATTAACATCAGTCGATAGATTCGAACCCGGCAACATAAGCCATCTCTGACTCAATTAGCGATGACAAAACCCATTTGGCAACCGTTAACCGCAAGAAATACTGTTGAAATTAAAACATTTACTTTTAAATGTTTTTAACGTCTGTCAGAGTGATGTAATCATGATATGATTATCTGCACGTATATATATATATATATATATATAAATATACATATCTATATAAACACACACACATATACATATATATATTTATATATATATATATATATATTTATATATATATATATATAATATATATAATATAAAGCTGAACGTCTGTGTTTGTGCGCGCGTGTGTGTGTGTCTGGTCACGAATAGGCTCCTATATGGCTGACTATTTTAAAAAAACTGATTATATATAATGATAGAGGAGATATCGAGGATCAGAAATTGGTATGTTTGATCTGGCAGAACGGTGGTTCATAAAAATTGTGGAGTCTACATTCGCGCCTGGTCCCCAAAGTATGGAAATAAAAAATGAAAAAAAGACGTTTACAAGGGTTTTTGATATAGATGTACATAAGAATACTTTGATAAGTATGTTTTAACTTAAATAGAATTGTGGGGTCTGAGTTCGCGCCTATACTCCATGGAAATATGGAACAAACTTTAACAAAGACATTTCATATCTATTTGCGTAAGTATACTTTGATAATTATATTTCAGTTTGAAGAAATATGGTATAATAAAATTATTGGGTGTTCGTTCCCGCCTGACCTCCATAGAATGTAAATATGTCACAAAGTTTAACAAGGTTTTTTAAAAGGGGTGAGGGTCCACAATAATACCTTAACTTTAATCTTTATTCACGTTTGCTTTTATTTATTTTTTTTTGTTGAATCATATTGTGTCGAATAAATTCACCTCATAAATTCACGTTCTTATTAAAGTGAAAACCAAAAAAAAAGTCGGAACTTTAGACAATTCTCGACACAAATTTTGCATAACTCTGTTTTTTTCCTTCTCCACTTGCACGTGGCACTCTTTCGAAAATAGATAAATAGATAAATAATAAAAAATGACGTAACTTGTTATCGTGCCAAAAGAAGGAAAAAATCCTGATTACGTGTCTTTTTAAAAACATTTACACAACCTTTTTATTTTTATTTATATATCTGTTTAAGCGTTCTTTTGTCAGTGTACTACTAGGAATTTCAGTTGATTACAACCCTTTAAATTACAATAGCACAACCCTTAATCCGACGGCGCAATACTACACCGTTCAATACTGTAAAACTGAAACGAAGCTGTTCTGCTTGAAAAGGGTGCCATTTTCTTCTTATTCATATTTATATCGATGTTTTGCTTTAAAAAACTAAAGTAATTACGTGTTTACTTTTTTAATATCCCATTTTGCTGATTCAGATTATTTTACTAAAGTAAGTAAAGCGTCATTATTTTTCAAACTGTTTTTGTTTCTTTGTTTATCGATATTTCGTCGATATTATTTAGTAAGAGTGTTTAACAGAAAAGCCAACAAACAACTACCCGAAAAAATGAATATACAAGAAATAAATGTTACCATAGTCAATAAAAGTTCAGTTCATGTTTTTTTTTTGTTTCGAAATAGTTTTTAATGCTCTTTACTTGAAATAATTACAGCGAACGGAAATTAAAACGAAATTTGAGGCGATAACTACTTAAATGAATTTTTATATAAACTACGCATGCCATAATCGAACATTCCTCAAGCACAAAATAATGGAAAACATTGAAATATGTTTATAAATATTCCTTACGTTGACGGAACTCTCTTAAATTGTTAACAAAGAATGCTTAGGTGTCCATCCTTCAAATTGAAAACGGGGTTCTCCATTTCTAAGTCGCTGCCATTTTGATTTTTTTAAACCGGTTCGTGAATTCAATTTTTTTTTTTTTTACAAACTACTTAAAAATACAAACCAGTGAACTTTTCTACCATAAAAGTAACTTTTATTGACTATGGCAACATTTATTTCTTGTATATTTATATTATTATATATATAACATTTTCTCTTTGTAAGGAAACATCATTTTGTTGGTCACTCTTGGCTACCAATGGAAACAAAGTTGATATAAAAAATATATTTTCGCGAAAATTATCTTTATTTCATCATATTTTGCTTAGGCTAAAATTTTTGAGTATCAAAACCTATCTCTTTGCTACCCCCTCCTTTTCATAACCTATCATACCGCATCAATCACAGTCCATTTTCTGTAGGCTGTTTTTGAACCCAGTCAACGACGGGTACTTTTGCTAGTATATATATATATATATATATATATATATATATATATATATATATATATATATATAAGTCCATGTCCATTTGTAATCGCTGTTTTAACATGCACATATATTCATAATTATATAATCATATATACTTTAACACACATATATATGCATATGAATTGGCGTTTGTTTGTAATGGATATTTAAACAGTAAGAACATTGAAGACGTTTTGAAAAGGACAGAATTGTGAAACAATATAATATAAATATTTCTGCAATGTATTCTCTCATCAATCGGCGCAATTATCGATTACGTTCAAAAATGAATTGACATATATATTCATTTTTTAATAGTTTTTTTTTTTTTTGCTTTATACAACAATAAAATTCAGGAAAGTATATCCTAGTGAGCAATGTATTTAAAATATGATTTTTAAGATTTAAAATAATTAAATAATAACGAATTATTTTTGATTCATTAAAACAATTGTCGTAATAAGGTGAAGCGATCTATGTATTATGGTATCAGTTTGATCCACATCTCGAGAATAACAGAGATCAATAGGAATTAGTATTTAATGCAAAGATGAACATGAATTTAGCCATATTCCACCATCAATTTAACGGTGTCAACGAGCTATAACTTGTTGCCGTTTTTAATATGCTAAAAAGTGTAGTATAGATAATAATTCACTAATTTTAAAAAATATTGTATTTCAAGGAAAGGTTAGTATCTTTGTATTTTTCTATAGCAATTATGAATTGAAGTATTTTTTTCCAAAAAAACAAAACTATAAAAAGTAAAATTACTTTGTATCTAAACATTGTTAACACAAAGGAAATGTTAATATATATATATATATATATATATATATATATATATATATATATATATATATATATATATATAGTGTAAATAATATCCGAAATAAGTTTTTTTTGTAAATAATATCCGAAATAAGTTTTTTTTGTAAATAATATCTGAAATAAGTTTTTTTTGTAAATAATATTTGAAAGAAGTTATTTTTTGGTTTCCCGATAAAAGGAGGGTGGACCTGTAAATTCAATCTTGTCCGTTCGTCCGTTCGTCTATCCGCGCTTTTCTCAATAACTACGTCTTGAAATTTAAAAAAAAATTTTGCACAAACATTAAACATGATATGAGTAAAAAAGTAACAGAATAGATTTTCCGGGAAAACTTTGGTTGCCCCCCCCCTAGGGGTGTCTTTCGGTTTAAAATGGCTAAAATTGACACTTGTGTGCTTATTAAAAAAATTGACGCCTTGGATTTTTATAAAACGTTTTAAAAGTTGTAACTAACTGATTTCTATATAATTTTGTTTGTCTATACTTTGTGATACCTCTTAAATGTGCCCAGGGGCTCTTTTAGGGCTAATAAAAACACTCCATTTTTGGAACTATTTTATCATATTTCTCCGAATTTTGTTGTGTATGTCTTTTTAGCAGTTTTGCATGGTGCTATACTCAAATTTAAATATGTTAAGGTCTTCGGGACTTTGGGGGTAAATGGAAAGGGGCAAATGATGGACTTAATCATTGCATGGTATAGAACTCAAATTTACACAAGACCTAAAACTACACTGTTTGTTCATTTTCACCAGGATTTTACGTACCCTACAGACTTTGGGTGCTAAATGTTGGGGGGGGGAGGTCAAATGCTGAACTTAGTCATTTTTTAATGCCTCGTTTACTGTGCACTTTGGGGACTATGCATGTTTCATTTGTTTGTTTTTTTTTTGTTTTTGTTTTTTTGTAAATCACATCCGAAATAAGTTCGGTCATTTACTTTCTACATGACCCCCCACACACACATCTCAGGATTAATTTATTTATAAAAATTTTGACTTTATTTATAAAACAGTAGATATATGCATGTGTATCTGTGTGCGAAAATATTTAACCGATAAACTCTTAAATTACTAGTCGCAAAACACTGAAATGAACAGAAAATAGTAATCAAGGATGGTTCATAATGAGTAAAATGTTTGTTTCAATGAATCAATAACAGGTAAAGATGTTTTCAAATTTTAATGCGAAATTTTAATTTCAACTTTCCGACATTATTGTATTAGTTGGTGCATGTCTAAAACAAATCATAGCTAAAAGCGGTTTAATCTTGAAACTTTCTGGTTAGCTCAAACGGTAGGGAACACGGCGGTGCGTTAAATGTTTTGGTCCCGATTCTCGCGGATTGCACCCAAGTCATTTTTTAAATCTTACAATCAGTACTATATATTAGATATAATAGCAAATAGCGAATTGCCTTGGTAATAATGAATACAAAATCTGCCCGAAATAAAATATATTTAAGCGTATTAAGCAAGGTCGGGCACCCCCTTATATATAAAACTAGACTACCCGTAACCTGTTGGGTCAGTATGTTATATTATCTATGGAATTAATGCATGAGCGTGACACTTGTGACGTAAAGAAAATAGTTTTTGTAACATAACAGAAACATTTCTATGAAAGTATATTAAAATGAAAAAAAAATATATACATAGATTTCTATGAGTCATTCTGTTTATAATTTTTTATTTAACCTTACATCCATTGAATTATAAGTGGTTTGCCATACTTATAGGTAAATGTGCACTGAACAGATACCATAATACGTAAAGTTAAATTCAAATTTTGATATATCTTTTAATTTAAACTCGAAAAAAAAAAAAGATTGGGACGCTGAAAACGTACACAGTAAAACAATACGTTTTATTGTCGCGTTGATTATGTTTTCGTAACGCAAATTAAAAAATACATTTTGAGGTTATTTATTTATGTTTGTAGTGTAG
Organism: Euprymna scolopes; assembly: GCF_053919585.1. Taxonomy (NCBI): domain Eukaryota; kingdom Metazoa; phylum Mollusca; class Cephalopoda; order Sepiida; family Sepiolidae; genus Euprymna; species Euprymna scolopes. The sequence continues at coordinate 113,066,586 of NC_136483.1, read as the reverse complement.
AAGAAAATGTATGAATGTTTTTTAAGAAAGGTGTATTAAAAAATGGAAAATAAATTTTATAAAAATGAAGGCAGTGGGTGAATCGCCATTGTAAAATGCTCTTATGGTTGTCAACGGGTTAAAGTAGACTTATTTGTAAGAAAATTGCGTTAAAATAACTTAAACGTAATACGGAAATGAACGATGTAAAAAAAAGTGCAGAAAGTATTAACAATTTTTTATTTGGATAATTTAAACATGAAAAAAAACAATTGAAACGCTGAAAACGTACACGTTTTATTGGCGAATATATAATTTGTTGATGTACGCATGCGCAACCGGAAGTCGTAAGCCGGATGTTGGGTTACAACACCGGTTACAAGGTCATTTGAGTTTTATAATTATATAGACTGCCCATTTTTGTTGAGTATGAGGAAACAGTTGTAAACTTGTCAATAAATACCAATTTTCTTTTTCACCTGTTGTTATCGAAAAGTATTTTAATTCATATATACGCGATGGTTCTAGGTTCAATCCTAGGCTCAGAAAAGGTACTAGTCTAGAGCATTGATGAGTTGTGATACAACGAAACAGTACTGTATGTCTATGACTAAAGTATATATATAAATATATATATATATACATATATATATATGTGTGTGTGCATATATATGCATATATATATATATATATATATATATATATATATATATATATATATATATATATATATATATACAGTATAACCGCGGAATACGGTGGCCCTAGTATATGATTTTTGCAGGTTACGATGTGGAATACGATGTTTTTCCGGCCTCTGGTTACAGTATTTGCACTACCTTGCGGTGTTATTTATAATGTTTTGTTTTTTTTTTTCATTATACGCATGTGTATTATATACTGTACTGTATTTTGTTACTAATTTTTCATATATACTGTATAAAATTTTGCTTAGGCCTCGCCATACGGCGACTTCACCTTACGATCCCAAACCCGAAACAAATTAATGCCGTATCCCGAGGTTCATCTGTAAAGAAATCCTTGTTTTGACGTTCATACGTCCCCTGATATTAATGCAGGCATAAATCAGAACCTATAGTAGTGGTTTATTAGTGCAAATTGCAAGCAGGTCTTTTCTTCGATAGAAATTCATTTTAATCACGCCAGAGTTCAATCATTTGCTAGTTGTCGAGGAATAAGTTATAAAATACTCTATTTGTTTTACATATTTAAGAACATGGAAAATATGCATCCTTGTGTCCTAATATCTTCGATTTAATCGTGTATGGAATATTATTATCATCAAGATTCTATGCCTGGACGTTTTTCAGTTCGTTTAAATGAGTTTGGAGTTTCCTTGGTTTATAGAAGTTTAATTTTTAATAATTTAAAAAAAAAACATCAAAAGAGGAAATTTTCGGTATACGTACCGCCATGTTATTTTTTAATTTATTTTCATGTCAACCTCATGTAATTAATTAACTCCATGATCCAATATGTTATTTTATAATTCTCATCTTTTCCTCCACATAGATTATTTCTATACATTGACAAGAGAAAGATCATCTTAAGTCACTTGGTTAAAATGTTAGGGTGTTTATTTATTTATTTTTTTCTAATTACTCCTTCTCAAAAATAAAAAGAACAGAAACAAATTAACACATAGAGGTAGTTTAAATATAGGTTTATTTCATTTAAAATGTTAACATTTTATTGGATTTGTTGACACGTCAACTCGCTTGATTGCAATCAGATAATCTTCGTCCCTTGCCACAAAACAAGAGGAAACTATTCACCCTTGTCAACTTTGATTGATATATGACGGCCCGGTGGTGCCACACACGTCGGGTTCTTTGGCATTACTCGTTGATAAGGGACCCTTTTGACCAATGACAGCTGGTGACAGTAACTGGCCATGATTGAGTCTGCAATCCCGAAAGTATATAAACTTCAGGGTTTATGCGGCCAATAATCTGAACGTTTAACGATTAAACGACAAGTAACAATGTGTACGTGAGAGACGAACGGACGGACAGGGATGTTTGTTTTTGGATATACATAAACGAACGTGACAGACCAAACACAAATATCTTAAACGTGACTGATCAAAGAAAAGTTTTATTTTAAACTTACGTGTGATTGACAATCAGATAGAAATCTTTAAAAATAAAAAAAATGTTGTTTCGTACTTTAGCGTGACAGACCAACGTCAAATTCTAAATGTCCAAACCGTATATAGCAATACTGCGACGCGCATTAATGGCCAAGATGTTTCTTATTCTCTTTCCTTCGTCATGGAGTTTGTCGTGCATTAAGAAAAAAGGTGTCTGGTTACTTTTAATATATCTAGGATCAAGATGTTCGTCTTTCACTACATACGATCTGATCCTAGCTTTGACCTAGATAAAATGAATGACTTACACTTTGAGGAAGCCCGAATGTTTTGATAAGTTTCTGGGACTGAATTTCACTCTCGACCTGAAATAAAAGATTTATATTATGCTCTAAGATATATATATATATATATATATATATATATATATATATATATATATATATATATATATGGGGGTGTACAGGCGGCAAAAAGAAATTCGCACTTGTAATTTTTTTCAAAAACTGCAAATTTAAGCTAAATTTAATGTAACTGTTTAAACAAACTATACCGCATTTGATTGGCCTTTTATTCTTCTACCTGTTCATATTTGACTTTTAATTGAAATATTCGAGTGTTCCCGTCAATTAAAAAAAAAAAAATAACTTCAATTTGAGGAGGTAAAAAGAAAGTCCGCACAATGGAAAATTGTTATTCAATGCAACACAAACACAGCAGGGACACAATTAACTAGTTAATATTTAGTAGCATTGCTTTGCTCGGGCCCTATGTACGTTTCATAATTGTATGTGGATTTGTATATATATTAAAAGGTGTGAATATGTACGGTAATTCCTTTCTATATATTAGGCTTCATAAACTACCATAGAGAAAAGCTGGTAGAGAACACTGACGTCAATTTTTTTAAAACTTTGACCTCAATTTTGACCCCTTAACATTCATTGTTTGGGGCTTAACTCAAATTGAAATGTTTGGCCCATGTTCAAGTAACCTACATCTAAAATTTCAAGTGTTTTAACTCAAAATTGGCGGAGGAGTCAACTCTTCAACTTTGACCTCTAGGCTTGCTGCATGTCTGGATACCCTTTATGTAAGATTTCAAATTTTTAGACCCAAAAGTGGCTTAATAGTTTGCTATAGATCACAAAGGTCAATTTTTTTTTAAATTTGACACCTTAGCAGCCAGATTTTTGCCAAAAACCGATTAAGCTTGTTTTACGTTTAAATACCCTTTATGCAAAATTTCAAATGTGTAGACCAAAAATTGGCTGAGTTATTTGGTAGACACCGCAGGAGTCAACTTGTATTTAAGAATTATGACCCCTTAAGCTTTACTCCTTTGAACTCAAATCAAATTATAAGGTTAGACCCATGTCCATGTAACCTATATCTAAAATTTCAAGTGTTTAGGCCAAATATTGGCAGAGAGGTTGGTAGAGTTTTCAAAGGTCAAATCGTTTAACTTTGACCTCTTAACAGCAAAATTTCTTACAAAAACCCAATTAAAATAAGTTTTCCAAATCTCAATACCCCGTATGTCACATTTCGAGTTTGTAAACCGAAAATTGACAGAGTTATTTGCTAAGGAAATGTACACAGACAGACAGACATTTTCACACTTTATATACATATATATACTAGCAGTTCCATCCCGTTTTGCTCGGGTCCTCTGTAGTGTTCATAAGTTATATGTCAATGTATATATTAAAAAGTGTGAATATGTAGGGTATTGCCTTTCGACATAGGCTTCTTTAACTATCATAGAGAAAAGTTGGCAGAGACTGCAGACGTCAATTTGTTTTTTTAACTTTAACTCTAATTTTAACTCCTTAACATTTATCATTTTGAACTCAAATTGAATTAAAATATTTGACCCATGTCCAAGTAACCTACATCTAAAATTTCAAGTGTTTTAACTCAAAATTGGCGGAGGAGTTTGGTAGAATCTGCAAAGGTAAACTCTGTGAACGTTGAACTCTTGCCAAACAAATTTCCGTCCAAAAACTGATTAAAAATTTAGCTGCATGTCTGAATACCTTTTATGTAAAATTTCAAATGTTTAGACCCAAAAGTGGCTTAATAGTTTGCTAGAGATGGCAGAGGTTACATCTTTTGAACTTTGACCCCTGTGGCAGCCAACTTCTCGACCAAAAAAACGATTAAAAAGCTTGCCCTATCTCTAAATGCACTTTATGTAAAATTTCAAATTTTTAGACAAAAAATTGACTGAGTAATTTCGGAGAGACTGCAGAGGTCATTTTGGTTGAACATTGATATCAATTAGCATTTATTGAACTAAGATCCATGTGCAAGTAGTGAATATCTACAAATTTCAAGTGTTTAGACCCACAATTGGGGGAGGAGTTGAACTTTGATCCCTTTATCAGCAAACTTTCTGGCCGAAACCCAATTAAGAAGATTTTCCCACATTTCTACCCTTTTTGTCAAATTTCGAGTTTGTAGACCGAAAATTGACAGAGTTATTTGCTAGAGAAATATACACAGAGAGACAGACATTTTCACGTATATATATATATATATATATATATATATATATATAGCATATATATGCTATATATATGTTATATATATATATATAGCATATATATAGAATATATATACATATATGCTATATATATAGCATATATATAGCATATATATAATATGCCATATAAATGCTATATATATAGCATATATATATAGCATATATATATATAGCATATATACATATACATATATACATATATATATATACATATACACATATACATAGCATGTTATGCTGCATATCATTGATCAAAATGTTATTTACTTCACTTATTTTTTTTTCTAAACAAAAAAAAACAGTGTATTTACTGGACAGTTTCGTTTACACAACAACGATATTTGTATGTTAATTCGGGATCTTTTTGTCATGGATTCATCTGAAAATAGTGGGACCAGAGCCGGTTACCATGTTGCTAAAAAAAAACTGAAGGTTCTTCTGAAGTTTCTTTTCCCAGACCTGAATCTGTATTTGTTTGCATGAGTACACAGTATCTCTTATATTTGGCTTTGTGGTATTGAAATTTCATTCTGATATTGTTGTAGATAAAATATTTCAATCTGAATGTTCGTTCACCCAGATATCATTTTTTTTATCCTAGTCCTCGATTATCTGAAGGTTTTACAGAAATCATTGAAGTAACTAAACTTCATCGGACATTTTTTCTGATAACTATTGAGTATTCCTAGCGGATTGGAAAAAGTCACACACAGAAGTGTCAATTATGTTAAATAAGCAAAAATGTCTTTCAACAGCATCGCAAATATCACATCTGAAACTTTTGCAAATATTTCACCGATTATATCAATACTACTTATCTATGCAATTCCATGACTTAATTTCAAGATTCATTTTGCATTGTAATATTCCTAAAAAATATATGAAATGCCTCAATATTAACCCGAATTAATTAGAATTGCGAAAGATATCCTAAATTTATATATAACTGTTTTTGTGAGATTATGTGAGCAACGCTGTCTTGACAGAATTCAGAATAGACTTCGTAGCCTGGTGGGAGATGCCCTTTTCTCTTCCCTGCAACCTCTTTCTTACAGAAGAGACGTTGTCTTTTTTATCGTTATTTTCACGGTAAGTGCTCATATGATCTCCAATCTTTGGTCTTCCCTCCCAAAGCATTAACGAGAAACACTCGTCTGGCTGTAAACTCTATCAATAATTTTCCCCACTCTTTATCTGTGCCTAAACCTAAACGTAGATTCCATGAACAGAGCTTCTTTCTTAGAACTGTACGCCTGTGGAACTCTCTTCTGTTTCCTTGCTTTCGATCTGACTACAATATGGCCGTCTTCAAGTCTAATGTAAACAAGTTATTGACGAACCGTTTCCCTTAAGTAATCAAATTTACCAAATTTGCACTTCTAACGATTACTATGTTGTCCTTTTGACCACTGTACACTCTTAATCCTCTGAGCCTTGATAAGTGGTGATTGTTAAAAAAAGAAAAAAAAAATTTAATGTTGATAATTTTGTCAGCGATTAACCGAGCATCACTACGCTCTTTTTGGCCTGCTCATTTTTGTTGCATTCTTATGATTTTACATGTGATTTGTAGGGGGGGTCACATTGATTAAGTTGTGACTAAAATGACAACCGTTTCCTGCATACTCTTGTTTACCAACAACGAATAGAAAAGTTATCATGAATTATCATTATTTTCATTTGCCCAATTATACTTGTTTTCCTTTTTTTCGGAGTCAAGGACATCAAAGAATACTATCTGCTTCCATTAATGGCCATTACGATGACACGAAGCCACGTGGTTCAAAAGTAAGTAAGATAACGTAGATAAAATTTATGTAAAAATCATGTATGAAAGAACTATTTGAAATAATCTTCGGCATATATATATATATATATATATATATATATATATATATATATATATATATATATATATATATATATATATATACATTTCTCCAAGTACACTATCTACTGCGCCACGGGTCCTTGCGGAAATTCCATCCAAATTCCCGTGTTCTACATAAACATTCTCGAGTTCAACAAGATACACTTGAAGAAGGTCGGAGGTTAGATCGCCCGAAAGGTTGACAACAGCAGTCCAGGTAATCCAAATAATACGAATAACCAATTCTCATCTCAAAAATTCAGAAACGACAATACAAAATTTCTTTCAATATTATTACTTATCATACATATTTTGACGTCATTATTTCGTCTGTTGGTTTACAAAAGTAAGTACAGGTATTTTTTTTTTTTTTTACATTTTCACCCCAAAGAAGGCACATTGCCACTTTGGTGTAGAGGGCTACTATCAGGGGAATTATCTACTGAGGTACTATGTAGGGATTTGGGCAGCAAGATGTTGGTTCACGTTGCACTTGAACTTATGCATGTCAGTACAGTTGGGGAAGCAGTGACCTGGAATAGAATTCCAAAGTCTAGCAGTTCTGGGGAAGAAACTACTGGAGTAGAAAGATCTTTTACATCTAGGGATCTCTACAGTGTGGGGGTGGGATTTCGCAGCTTGTCGGGTCTGTCGAGGGTGCTCACGTCGTGGGGGCACAAGTGCTTGCAGTTCATCAGAGCATTCACCATTAAAATACTTGTAGAACAGGCAGAGGGATGCAACGTTTCGTCGATGGGACAGAGGCTGAAGCTTAGATGCCAGTTTAGGGCCTATCAGATTTGCGACTCTCTTTTGAACCCTGTCAAGGAGTGAGAGACTAGTAGCCGATGCACCAGCCCAAATATGACAGTAATACTCCATACATGGGCGAATGGTGGCCTTATAGAGGTACAGGATACTTTCGGGTGTTAGTAGTTTTCTAGCACGGTAGAGGGAGCCCACCTTCCTCGCAGCGGCCCTGGCAATGCCCTCGATGTAATTGTTCCAACTCATGTTTCCTGTGAACGTTAGGGCAAGGAGCTTGAAAGACGTACTCTCAGATAAAGAGTCGTTGGCTATTGCTATAGGTGGTAAATAAGGTTTCTTGTAATTATTGAATGAAACCAGTTTAGTCTTGGCGGCATTGAACGTGACCATCCATTTTCGTCCACATTCCACTACTGATTGGAGGTCATCCTCTAGTGTTTCTGCCATTACTTTAGATATATGTTCATTTGTTTTCCTGTCGTGCCTGCTATAGAGTGTCGTGTCATCAGCATATATACCCATCTCAAAGGCAATTTTGTCGGGGAGGTCATTTATGAATATCAAGAACAGTAGAGGTCCAAGGATAGATCACTGGGGCACTCCTGCATTTGTATCATATTGTTTAGATGTACGACCGTCGAGGACAACCTGGATTTTTCTCTTATCTAATAAGGATTCAATTATGTTAAGTATTCTACCAGTTATACCGTATGATTTAATCTTCCTGAGGAGACCCTCATGCCATACCCTGTCAGAAGCCTTAGATATATCTAGAGCTACCACTCTGCCCTCTCCCGCTTTGTCCAGTGAATGGTATATGCGTTCAGAGATTACAGTGAGGATGTCTGCTGTGGAACGGGCTTGTCTAAATTTGAATTAGATTGCAAATTCTCCTAGATTATTCTTATGTAACTTCTTAATTTTAATATTTTCTTGTATAAATATATTGCTCTATTGTATCGCGTCTAAAATAAAATGTTTCCAAATTTGATTATGCTGATAATATTATTAATTAGTTGATTTTTTGTGAGAAATTTGTCTTTATTTAATACAAACGCTGGTATATATATATATATATATATATATATATATATATATATATATATATATATATATATATATATAATTATCGATTTAAAGGTTATGAGGTTATTCTTATTTGTTTTAGAAATTTGCGCATTTTAGATCTTCGTAATTTATTTAAAATACAAAAATTTATTCGAGGGTAAACAGTTATATTTGGTCGCTACAAACAGCCATCTGTTTCAATCAATGAGACTTCGTTAGGTGACCCTGAACTATTATACGCTATCGTAAAAAAAGTTTGTTTTTTTTCTATAGCGTCGAATGGTTCAGGGTTGCGTGACGAAGTCTCATTGACTGAAACAGATGGCTGTTTGTAGCGACCAAATGTAACTGCTTGCCCTCCAATAAATAATTAAAAAATATTTTCATCTTGGTATTGAGAACTATCTTACAACCTCGTTGTATTCATTAGTCCCTACTTTTAAATATCTCAAGCCTGAATGTATATATATATATATATATATATATATATACTTTTGTTGTTAAGAGTCATTACTCGTCAAGGCTAAAAGATACTCGAGGATACAGTGGACACGTTTTTTTACTAGAATGAATTGTTTACAGAGTATAAGTATTGGTGGACATTGGATTTAAAGACGACTATGTTGTAGTATTTTATGAAGTTTCGTAATTAGGAATTCCATGGAAAAAAGAGTTATCCATGAACATTCCGCCTGACGATAAACATAAAATAAAATGAAAAATCAAAAGTTGTATTGCTCAGAAAACATAACTACTCTTAAAAACATTCCACAATTGGATTAAATGGGCATTATTATCACTGTTAATATTTTTTAATACTTCTTTTATAATACTGTTGTTGTTATTGCAGTCTATCTCTATATAATATTCTGCTTGTTTCTTCTCTAGTTACTCGTTAAGTTACGCTCAGGAAAAGACCAAATACACTTTTTGGAAGTCAAACTGCTTCAGGAAAAGTAAACTTCGACAGTGCAAATTTGAAGGCAAATTTGACAATTCTAGACAAGAATACGAGAGTGACCTCCATTTGAGTTAGCCTCGTTTTCGAATATCTTTATAATAAGATATGGTTATTGTTGTAATGGTGTGAGACGGTAATTCCTAATAAGACGTAAGGCGGTTCTTCCCCGTTGAAAGAAGTCACCAAAAGCGTTACGTAAAATATTTGAAAGAAACAGGGCAAATATTGTCTGGGAGTGTCTGCCAAAATGTGTTGGACTGAAGGAGTAAATTAAAGTGCGTCTCTTACAATGTGAGTTTATTTGCATTGAACTATGTAGCAAAATATTACTTTCTGAAAATTTATTTGTATTAATTAATTCATCTCATTTGGGTTAGTTTTATATTAAAAATACAATGGGTATCTTTTTTTTTTTTCATAGAAAAGTTAATAAACTCATATTTGCTGTGTCTTATTTTTTTTTGTCGAAAAACTAATTTTTGCACTATCAAGAAAAAATATTAGCTTTATTAAAACATATGAACATATTTGGTGATTAAATATATTTCTTATTTCGCAGCATTCCCATGTCCTGTTAATCATTATCATTGTTTCAATTATTATTTTAATGGATTTATTTAATATTGGTTTACTAATCTATATGCATGCATATATATATAAATAAATATATATATATGTTCTATAAAATTATATAAATGCAACGGTGTTTGTGTGATTTCGGTCCTTATACACTCTGAAACGGCTAAATAGATTTTCTTTAAAATATACAGAACTTTAGTGCATAAGATTGGGAATAATCTAAGTTCAGTTTTGTCCCAGAATATCCCCGATAATTACCGACAATCGATAATCGAATGCGTTATTTTAATTCATCTATCATCGGTAAAACTATTTTTCCATGTCGTCGCTTAGCAACAATGATAAAACAACGGACCGTGAAAATTCTACTGTGGGTAAGTTGATAGCGTGTTGTATTTTTTTTTCTTTGCATCACGTGGCCTGTAGGTTCAAACTCCGCGCGTAAATTTCTTTATTATTTTTTTCATTAACTGCAAAGAATTTTACAAAACTTGAAAATTTACGTGTTCTTTTTTCTTTTTTTTTTTCAAACCCCGCACGAAAATTTCCTAAAGTTTTATTTTTCGTTAACTAGAAAGAAGTTCATATAAAATACTTTTATAACAGAAACTGTATGTTCTCTAGAGTGCAATGTAGAATAACATATATTTTAGACTACGTTACTGCATGGAAGCATGTGAAGCTTACTCCCGAGCGATTTCACGGATTTCGATGCAAATAAAAAATATAGGAGGGTGAAATATTCGTTGATCATCATTCGATCTCGGGCAACGTCGGGTCTCCCTGCTAGTATACACACACACACACACACACACATATATATATATATATATATATATATATATATATATATATATATATATATATCCAGAGGATTCATCCAGGGGAAGTCTTGAAATAAAAACGGACCGTTGATGAACACATAACTCGGTGTGTTCCTTTTTATTTCTCTCTCTCTCTCTCTCTCTCTCTCTCTCTCTCTCTCTTTCTCACACACACACACACATACTAGGGAGTTTAAGGAACATAGTTTTTTAGGGTAACAAAAGGGGCAGGAGAATTTGGTGCATGTTTCCATGAGTCACATTTTAATCGCGACCCCCGACCCTCTCGTTTTCATTTGCGATCCCCTACGAGCCCCAAACTATATTGCACATCATGGCAACCTCGATCCACATCAGTTTCAAATCGTCCATCATACCGCCGTCCATCTCATAGTGATACACGCTGTCAGTTTTCGTCAGGCTGGTCTCCTTCTCACACCGTCCATCCGCCATTCCCAACCAACCACGCACCACCACCGCTGCAGTACTATCCCGCCATTCCATTATCTCTGCCTCAGACTCTCTTCATGATAACTCAATTAATAATCCATTTCCTCGTGCTGCTCAGAATTGCTACCTCAGACATGGCTTCGTCTCTGCATCTAGACGAGTTACTAAACTATTTTTCTTTTCATTTTTAATTTTATTCTAATTGTGTTCTCTTATTTCATAGTAAACTTCTGTTGCTTCATTTCGTTGTTGTTCATCTTAATTTTCAACCTACGGATTTTTTTTTTTTTTTTTTTTTTGCATAGGCTTAGTTTTCTAACACAACCTTTATATCGCTCGCCATCGTCGGCCTGTTCTGCTTTTCAAAGCATCGCCGATTCCTACTATACAAGGCAGAAAGAAAAATATTGACTAATAATGCTAATCATTCAAGATATCTCTTTTTATACAAAGTATTATATATATATATATGTGTGTGTGTGCGTGTGTGTGTGTGTGTGTCTGTGTGTGTGTGTGTGAAATGAAATACGTATTAGATACGTTTGAAGCCGAAGCAACTCATTATTTCAAAATAAACAGATATTCATTTTGTTTGAAATGTATACTGGAATTTATAAATACTAGCAGGACCCGTGGAAATTCCACGGTAGTTAAAATCTTTTAAAACACATCAATAAGAAATTCCTTATTGTTATATTACAAAAATGAATGTATGGAAGCAAGTAGAACAAATAAACAACTTTAGTTTAAACTTTTATTAATGGCCAATGCGATCGTAACTGATGCTGTTGATATTGTCAGGAAGTTCTGGTGATGATTGAGGCGGTGACAGGGACGTTGATCAGCTGCTTGGAGTGAGAATAGTGGTCAGTCAGCAGGTTCTGGGGAGTCAGACTGTGAATTTAAAAAAAACTGTGTGAACTTGTTGACATCGATTTTGTGAAAGTTCTGATGATCGATTTTGTGAAAGTTTACTGATCGAGGAAAAACGGTGAAGTGTAACTCTCTTCCTCTCTTAATATCTCTCTATCCATCTCTCCCTCTCCCTCTCTCAATCTATCTTTCTCTCTATATCACCCTCTCCGTCTCTCTTTGAGCCACTTTCTCTCTCTAATACCCTCTATCTGTTTCTAACTCTCCCCCTCTTTCTGTCTATCTATCAATCCATCTGTCTCTCTTTATCTTCTTCTCTTTCTCTATTTCCCTCTCACGTTCTCTTTTCTATCTATATATCTTCCTCTCTATCTGTCCATCTCTAATCCTCCATCCTATTTTAGTCTCCTAAATTAGTTACAGTGAATAAGGCATTGTAAAAACATGGATAAATCTAATTTTAGTCACCTTATTTACTGACTGTGCGAATAGAAGTTATTTGGAAATTACTGCTACCTTGAACAGCACCAGAAGTAACTGGTAAAACCTTTGGTGACAAAATGACATAGCCTTAGCCCTTGCTGCATGCGGAATACCTGCGACCTTGCTACCAAGTAGAAGAACTATTTATTCTACTTTGAAACATTTAATTTTTTTAAAATCTCATGTTCGACATCTCCAAAACATCCAGTATGGGAAAAATATTGCAGAAATGCAAACTTATTGTTTAGGATGAATGCACAATGGTACGCAAAAAAACATTCAGGCTCTTGGTCGATCCTTGCAAGATTTGTGTGGCAATGTCAAACCATTTGAGAATGCAGTAATATTGCTTGCAGGAGATTTCAGACAAATTTTACCTGTAATTCTTCAATCAACACCAGCAGATTAAATAAATGCTTGCTTCATGTACTCTACTATTTGGTGCCATGTGAAGACATTAAACTTAACTCAAAATATGCGTGTCCAGTTACCGACTGATCGATCCGCACAGAAATCTCTGCATCACTTGTGGGAAATTGGTATGGAAAAGTGCTAGCTGATCCGAGTTAAGGGCGAAATTCTTTGACTCTTAACTTCTGTACTTTTATTACAGCAAAAGAAGAGTTGTTTTAAAAAGTTTTTGCAGATATTCAAATTAATTATACGAATTCAACTTGACTGAGCCAACGAGTTATTCTTGCAGCTCAATACAAAGACGTCCATAAACTTAACGCTATTATTACACGTAACATTCTAAGTGATGTAGTCAAATACAAATCCATCGACATTGTTGTGGAAGCAGATAAAGTGATTAATAATCCAACAGCTATATTTGCTAAGCATGCCATCGCATGTACTACAAACCAATCAAAGCTTTGCAATAGCACATGGCTTGCAGTAAAAAAAAAATTAACAAACAATATCATAGAAACAACAATCTAAACAGGACCTTTCACAGATGAATATATCTTAATTCCACGCATTCCTATGATCCCACCGGATATACCATTACACTTTAGAAAAGTGCACTTTCCAATTTTATTGTCATTTGCACAAACCATCAAGAAAGCACAGGGAACAATCTTTACAATTGTGTGGCTTAAAGTTACACACTGACTGTTTTTTTTCACATGGGCAATTTATGTTACGTGTTCAAGAGTCACCAAACCAGAAAATCTCTATATCAGTTAAGAAAATGGAACAAAAAAATGTGTACCTATACGTAATGAAAAATGAAACCTATAAGAAACATGCATTTTCTCATTTTGGAACTTTTTCGATTGCCCCAATTTGCGCCACAGCAACGCGTGGCAGGGTACAGCTAGTATATATATATATATATATATATATATATATATATATATATATATATATATATATATATATATATATATATATATGGTTCTTGTGAGATTTTAATTACATGTTGCAGGTTGCGGCGAATTTAATGCTTTTGTTCTTGTTGTCGCTGGAGGCATATAATGTAATTACGATAAAGTTTATAAAAACAATAGTACGCCGACCTTACCGAACACGTTGCATAGAAAACGTGAGCCATAATTCATTCTGATAAGTTCATTAATGAAAGGAATTTTCTCTGCGCAGACATATTATTAACGGTACGACTAAAATGTTATTACATAATAGAATTCAATTGGATGAAGTATAATTGTTATTTTATTCTTTGTCCTTTTGTATCTTGTTTGTTTTAAAAGCTTTATTTAAAATGCGAGTTTTAGAGTCTACTCCCACCGGATGAGAAAGTTCCATGAACATGTAATATGCGCAACTAACTAACTTGTTGCATAAATTATATGCCCTATAAAATTCAATGATCAGTTAATTAGTTTTAGTTTAAATCATAGCCATACACACGCACACACACGCACACACACATATATATATATATATATATATATATATATATATATATATATATATATATATATATATATAAATATATATACAGTGATGATCATATTTGTTGGCACGGTAAAATAAAAGTTAAATTTTGTCTAATAAATTCTAAAAAAGGGATTAAATTAAAGAAAATAACAAAGTATATTATGTATTTTTAACTGGCCTTTCCGATGCAGCAATCGGATTTTAGAAAAAAATAAATAACAAAGGAACAACAAACATAATTGCAAAAAACCCTTGTTCAAAATTATTGGCACGATTTATTTAATAATCAATTGTATAGCCTTTGGCCTTGATTACCTTCCTCAGTCGCTTTTCATAGTTTACAACCAAGTTGTTGCACTCTTCAGTAGTAATTTTAGCCCACTCTTCCTGACAATAATCCTCCAATTGAATAAGATTCTTAGGCTTCCTTTGCATTACCCTCAATTTTAATGTTCTCCATAAATTTTCAATTGGATTAAGGTCTGGGCTTTGTGATGGCCACTCCAAAACATTAATATGATTGTCCTCAAGCCATTTCTTAGTCAGTTTAGCCGAATGCTTTGGGTCATTATCTTGCATGAACCACCAACGACGACCAAGTGAGAGCTCTTTAGCAGAGTCTTTCAGGTTTTCATCCAATATTTTAACATAATCTTCCTTTTTTATGCTACCTGTGACCTTAACAAGTCGCCCTGGTCCAGAGGCAGCAAAGGATCCCCAAAACATCAAACTGCCTCCACCGTGCTTCACTGTGGGTATGGTGTTCTTAGGCAGGAAAGCTTCGCCAGATTTTCTGTAAATATAAGACACTTTATTATGGCCAAATAACTCTATTTTCGTTTCGTCAGTCCATAGGACACGTTTCCAGAATGCAACATCTTTATCAATATGACGTTTTGCAAAGGCTAGCCTTGCTTTCAGGTGCATAGGCTTCAATAAGGGAGTCTTTCTCGGACGACATGCTTTTAAACCAGCTCTCTTCAAAACTCTACCAACTGTATGTCGAGATACATTCACTCCAGAGGTGCTCTGTTCATCAACAATCTCCCCAACAGAGATCCTTGGGTTTTGTTTTACTTGTCGAACAATTTTCCGTTCATCTCTTGGGGAAAGAATCCTTTTTCTCCCTCTACCCTCTAAACTCATAACGTGGCCTTGCGATTTGAACTTGTTTATTATGGCTCTAACAGTGGATTTGGGAAAGTTTAGATTCTTTGAAATTTTATCATAGCCCTCCCTATTGGTATGGCATGCTACAACAAGCTTCCTGACTTCTTCGCTGTGTTCCTTAGTTTCAACCATGGCGATTGAAAATTATAATTTAGTCACTTATAATAGTTTAAATAAATCGCTATCTAAAAATTATCTGAAAAAAATTATTCACTGAATTAGCGTTAAACAAGCATAATATGGCTATAAAAAAGTTCAGAAAGCACGTAAACCGGGAATTGATTGATATTATACTGATACTAAAAGAAAAATAAAGCCGTGCCAATAATTTTGAACAAGGGTTTTTTGCAATTATGTTTGTTGTTCCTTTGTTATTTATTTTTTCTAAAATCCGATTGCTGCATCGGAAAGGCCAGTTAAAAATACATAATATACTTTGTTATTTTCTTTAATTTAATCCCTTTTTTAGAATTTATTAGACAAAATTTAACTTTTATTTTACCGTGCCAATAAATATGATCATCACTGTATATATATATATATATATATATATATATATATATATATATATATATATATATATATATATATATATAAATATATATATATTCATTTGTAAAAATTCAAAGACTTACATTTTTCTTTTATATAGCTCTCGTTTATTTCATCTTGGATCTCTTCATTACAGCTGTTTCGTTAATGGGATGACAATTTTATGTTTTCAGAAAAGTTTTCTTTTTCAGCAGCTCGTCAAATTCCATCCGATGTTTACAACAAAAAAATAATTTTGTACATGATAAACCTGGTGCGTTCGTTTGGAGAAAAGAAATTCCATCCCCACGTTGTTACAGGTTGGCCATCTTGGATACCGTGCCATATATATATATTTATATATATATATATATATATATATATATATATATATATATATATATATATATATATATATATAGCGGTTGTATCGATTGGTTTCCAAGCTGTAAATCCAATAAAACTTTCGTGATTATTAATTATTTATTGTACATATATTATTGGTTGTATATATGTGCATGCATGTTTCAGTTGCGTCCCAATTTAGGGGCAACATTTAATTAGACCAAAAAAGAATTGATATCAAATCTCTTTTGGTATGATGAACCAATAATGTTTGTACAATAAACATTACCAACTTTCCTCTGTACTTCCCCTTCCATTTGATAATAATTCAGAACAAGCGATTCAGGCCAATAGACCATAATATTATGTTGTAGGCGCAAGAAAATATCGGTGTACTTATTCGATCACGACCAATTTCCTGTAAAATACTTCTTAGCATATTCTAACAAGATAAGAATAGATGTGGTCTGGGTAAACCCTATTTATGTGTGAATTATTTATGGTTCTTTTCAGTTGTAAAAAGCTATCCACCCAGGCATTATCAACTAGTTAAATTGACTTATGTGTATTCTTGTTTCAGATAGGTGCAAATAAACACAGACTTTATTATTCAATCCAGGACAACGCCAGCTGTTCATACTTACATTATAATACAATGGCTATGCAAAAAAGGATTATGTTTTTATTACACAAGTTTTTCCAAACCAGGGTCGCATGATGAACGGTCTAACTTTTATTATTTTGTTCTATGTTGATGGAATTTGCAGTTTTCCCGCTTCAATGCGATGATCGTCACGAATTTCCGGAAGAAATAGACGTCATATTTATTATTAAAAAATGAATAAGAGAAATTTGAATAGGCGTGATTAAATATAACTTAGAGAAATCTGCCAGGAGGTTCAGTGAGGTGTTCGGTTTGAAATCATAGTCAATGCTCTAAACACACAAAAAAATCGTAGGCAGTACAGAACTCTCCCTTCCTTATTTTACTGCTGAAAAATGGCAGGATATCTTTGGCAAATTGGAATTCCATTAATGGGTAACGAGGAGAAACGGTGTCCTGGTAAGCAATCAAGAATCCAGCGTTTTGAAACAAGTGCATGTGTAGATCATTAAATGAATTAAACCTGTGGAATTATTCGTATCGCTTACTATCGGTTTTTAACATGTACTAGTCAACCCGTAGCTTTTAAAGGGTAAGATGAAAAATGTTTAAAATAAAAAATGATTTTGAGATTATATTGTCTTTTATTGTTTTGAGAAAAACATTATTTTTAATTGATGAGTACATCAAACCTTTTTGGGTTATTTGATACCAAATACACTAAGTTCTATATATCCTCAGTTCAATGTTGTTTGATTATATTGTTTGGAAGATGAAAATGTTTTTTTATTTGCACAATATGATTGAGTTTTGAATAAAGGAATTAAAACAAAAACAATAACAACAATTCTCGATGCACGTAAATCAGGAAGCCAGTATCTTCAGACAGCCTAATGTAATAGCACCAAAAAAGTGAAATTCTTGTCTGTCCTCTTATAAGTATACCAGCACAAGTCTAACCTCTACAATCGACAACAAAGTTAAAACCCATCAAGATGTACAACACCATTTCTTCAACGCATCGCGATCGTATATCGATGGTCCACCATAACAGAATCACTAAGCGCCATATTTAATATGCTCCTTAATTGGACATGTTTACCCAAATCGTCGTTTGCTTGTCGATGACGCATTTCCCAGGGAAAGATAATAATTCTTAAAAAGTCGAGTCGTAAGCTCCAGAGCACTACTGCAAGCACTAATTAAAATTAAGGAAGCCCGTCTATAAGCATTACTAAAACCAAGTTTCTACCTCCCCTCCTCCTTGAAAAGAAAATATTTTAAAGTAAGGCATAAGAAAAAATCGTCAGAATCCACAGGAGCGCTACTAAAGGCAGTAAATATCGTTATAAATAGGTTATAAGTTATATATTGTATATTTATATTTAAACCAGTTTTTTTTTTAACTGAACAGGATTAAATTAAATTTATTTGTAAGGAAAACACGTTAAAATAAGTTAAAACAACAAAAAACATTGTTAATCTTGTGTATGCTTTGACTAGCAACACTAGCCTTTAATATCGGACTTAAGTCAGGGTGGCCATGAAATAGATGAATTTGTTGAAACCGGAAGTCAGAAACCGAATGGAAGGTTTAAACGCCCAAGCAAGCAGATTTTAATTTTATAATTATATTGATATAGTGCCGTAATTTCTTTTGAAACAGTATATAATCCAAAAGAGGTCAATACTCTAAAAACGGCAGGTGTATTTAAAAAGTTGTATGTCTGTGAAGCAATAAGATTAATGTGTTTTATTATAGTTTGGTATACTAGAGAAATATTCCGTTTTATCCGAAAGCAATAAATAAATAAGACAGTATTATATTTAATAAGTGGCATATATTAAGACTCGCCTAGCAGAGATAATTTCAATGAGTTCTCATATAACTTGTATAGCTCAGTATTATCCGGGAGCACAGTATTATATTTAGTAAGTGGTATAGTTTAATACAAAAGTGTATTATATTTATTAAGTGGTATGTTTTAATTCAAAAGTGAACAAATTCTCTAGATATAGCAGCTTGTGTTTAAAAATCCCGTTTTCCAAGTACTAAAATGCAAACAAGTTCATTTTGTACCGAACATATAAATGTCTTTCCAACAGTAATGCAAGTTGAAGAGCTCCAAAGACTTGATTGATGCACTTAAAACGAGAAACCTTTTGTACTGCAGAATTTAATTTTCTGCATAGCCACCGCCATTCTAAATGCACTTTTGCCAGGAATTCAATGACCCATCTCTACTTCTGGCGCAGGATTTATTTTCTTAGAGTATCATACCGTCAATATTCTGCAACAGAGATGTGAGACTTTCAGGATAAATTAAGTCATTCTAACAATGTAATTTGCAATACTCCTTAAGCCATTCGGGTGGAATGAAAAATAGGAGACATTACGTGTGGAACGCCCCCGTACGTATACATGAAAAGAATACTCCACAAACAAAATTATTTTGTTATGCTGTACTGCCAGCAAGCAGTCTTGTCGTAGTGGATTAGTTGGACTATATGGCATATCAACAGTCATTGGGTCATTTCATATGCAAACCATAATATTATTGTGTATGATTGGTTTGTAAATTAATGTGTTTTATATGTGTATATTTTGTAAAGAAACAGGTTTTAAATGATAGTTTCTATTGTTAATGTGGCCTATGTGTATTCACAGCACAGACCGTGACGCTTCCCCTGTTGTGCTGACTGAAAGTCATTGTTCCGACAACGGTCGCAGTGTGAATTGGAAGTCTAAGTTAGTTCTGCGACAAAAGTTTTATCACTACAAATAACATCGCAACTTTTATTTAAAACAAGTAACACAGTTTTGTTTAGTAATTTTTTTAAATAGTTACAATGATGCTCGTGTTCTTTGTTTGAGTAGCATTTTTTCAATTAAGAAATCTTAGCCCGACTAAATAAAAACACAAGCTCAATAGCTTAGAGCCCAAAGACACCGCTCTGTCGAAGATGCACACGAATCCAACTGATTGTAAGACCCCCATATGGCCAACTCTGACTCACCCCTTGCCTATCTGTTTTAATATATGAAGATATCATCGGAATCAGCCTAAAAACGCTCGACATAACCAGCATTCACTTCAAGCCAAATCTGCTGCCAATCTATTTAATAACTATCCAAATACGAAGGTACGTTTTTAATGTTTTTACAATAGAACTTAAATTCTTGGTAGTTCAATAGCTTTGAAGATTTAATTATTGTTGCAGCTATTTTTCACGTCCAACAAGCCTCTCATTCTGATGTATTGCAAACATAGAAACTACCAAACCGGTAGACATTACAATTCTTCATTAAAATGAACCTAGACTTAGCTGAAACAAAAGACGCAAGTCTACACCTACCCAGGCTTCCGAGTTTACGCAACAATCGGATGCAATGTTTGAGAAAGAGCTTGAATATTGCGTAGTGGATAAGTGTTACGAAACAGGGTAGGCAGAAAAATTCTATTGGCCAGTCTTTACAAAGCCTTATCATAATCTTGCTGTAATAATGTCACGGATTCAGTTAAATCTTTCATGCAATCTCGCTCTATCGTATAACGCATCTGGTAGAACTTCATAGGTGCCGTATGCTTAATGTTGGTTGTCTTTGCTCTTCCCACTGAGTCACAGTTTTGTTTGGGCATTCACACGAAGCATTGCTCATATGTTCATTTTAATCACTGTAGCGGTGTTCAACAAATCTGTTTCTTTTCTGAAGAAGCTATCTTGTGAGGCACTGTCTCTAGTAAATGTTCGGAGTTGATATTACCATTCTTATATATACACTATGCTTTTTTTAATCAATCTTTTGGTGAAAGTTCAGGCGCTAATTCCATATGTAGGAACTGATACCACAATGGCTTTAAGGAAGCCATGTTTCACTTTGCCGAGTAGCATGCTTTCAAATTAGAAATCTTAGCCCGACTATATATATACTATAATAATAATTTTAGATCATTTTGATCTTGTACAGGCCGTTTACATCATTACTGATTCGCACGTCTAGTTCACTCTATACTTTACTAATAAGCTAGATCAACTCGCTGAGATTACAGAGCTTAAAGATCTCAAAACGTGTCATTATGTACGAATATCTTTTAAGATCGTGCATATCACTGCAATGATACATAGACACATTTATAGATGGTTTAACTAAACTAATATTACAACTTATATATATAATATTACAGCTTATAGTATATATATATACATATATATATATACATATATATATATGTACTATAATAATTAAATATCAACGTACGCTATTTCTTCATCCTTTTAAGAATCTTCAGTGCAGAGTGTCACGATTAACACTAGTCGATAGATTCGAACCCGGCGACACAAACCATACCTAGCTTGATTAGCAAAGACCGTATCCATTCGGCTACCATTAGCCGAAATGTTGTGCAAATAAATGAAAATAGAATCCAAATGATGCAAGTTATCAATATTCATAAAAAAATACAACATACAATATTTATATATATATATATATATGTATACATATAAGCATATATATATATATATATATATATATATATGTATACATATAAGCATATATATATATATATATATATATATATATATATATATATATATTCGTTAATTAATAACTGACGTGTTCTAAAAAAAGGATCTTAATTATTATACCTACGGATCGAAACAGTGTCATACCAGAGTAGCAAAACTTTTACATGTCTGTAGAAATAAACATTAATATAAATATTTATTTACTTGTAAGCGTTATATATATATATATATATATACATATACATATATATATATATATATATTAATTGTGTATGTGTGTGTGAGCGCGTGCGTGCGTGTGTGTGTGTGTGTGTGTGTGTGTGTGTGTGTGTGTGTGTGTGTGTGTGTGTGTGTGTGTGTGTGTGTGTGTGTGTGATTAATCGGAATCGGAATCAGAATTTTTAAAAAATAGGAATTTTGGGTGTCTTAAAATCGAATTCCGAAAAATGTGTGCTCATATTCCAATGTCAAAACGATTCCTTTAATTATCTATTTTATTTGATTTGGTTTTTAAAAAGACCTTCCATCGCTGGATTTAATAATTAAATAAATTCCAGTAAAACTAAAATCAGCCAACCACACAGTGTGGCTTTATGTTTGAGGAAATATATGCACATCTATGTGTTTTTACTGTAATCGGTATAATGTAATGTAGTTAAATATTTAGAGATTTATAAAGCATCGGAATCGGTAATATATCCGCGAAACAATGTTTCATGGTAAACAACTGATGATCCCTTAAATTAATATCTGTACTACAGTGAATTCGAGAGAGCAAGTTGATGCATTGATTGCAGGTGATTAACTGTCTTACTGACTAAATCGTTTTCTGACGAATGATAAAATATATAAAAATTAAATGTTTTTTATATAGTTTTAAAGGTTAAAAAAACTCCCAAGAATATATATATGTATATATGTGTGTGTGTGTGTGTGTGTGTGTGTACCATCATATAAGTTCCTTAGTTATTTTGAAAAATAGTTCATATTAAATTCAAAATACTATTTACATGTAATTAATCGAAATACTAAACTCTAAATAACTTAAGGTTAAATGATATGGAATTAAGTCGTATTGTAAACCATTGAGATACTACAAAACATTATATATATATATATATATATATATATATATATATATATATATATATATATATATATATATATATATAAATACCAGCGGTAGTTGACGTTATGTTTTGAGAATAATAGAAAACCCGAATGAAATTATTAAAATAATCAATGTTTCGTCCCTATTTCAGAGGACATCTTCAGGATATTGAAGTAAAAATGCAAGAAAAGAAAAATTCATAGACCATACGAAAATATATATATACATATATATTTTTTACAAGGTGGTCACCACTTATCAAGGCCCGGAAGCCACTCAGGGATAAGGGTTATTGTAAGTACAGTACATTAGTGTGGATATTTAAAGTGTCTACTTAAGGGGGCGGTTAATCAGGGATTTGAACTTGAAGACATTCAAGTTGTAGTCAGGAGGGAAGCAGGCAGACGGAACAGAGTTTCACAGGCGTGCAGTTCTAAGAAAGAAGCTTTGTTCATGGAATCTACGTTTTGATTTAGGCATAGATAAAGAGTGGGGAAAGTTTTTGACAGTGGATTCAGCTAGACGGGTGTTTTTCGTAAAAGATTGGCGAGGGGGGACCAGAGATTGGAGTTCAGAGGAGCACCTGCCATGGAAATAACGATAAAACAAAGATAGTATTGTAACGTCTCTTCTCTGGGAGAGAGGTTGCAGGGAAGAGAACAGGGCATCCCCCACTAAGCCACGAAGTCTATTTTGTACTCTGTCAAGGCAGGATAGGCTGTTTTTAGCAGCTCCTGCCCAGATATGGTAGCAGCATTCCATCCTTGGACGTACTTGGCTTTTATATAGATAGAGAATTGCATCAGTAGTGAGATATCTTCTGGAGCGGTAGAAGGATCCCACGATCTTTCCAGCGACTTTGGCAACAGACTTGATGTACATGTTCCATTTCAGATCAGGAGTGAAGGTCAAGCCCAGAAGCTTGTCAAAACATGGGGCTTCTCCTAGACGAAAGCCACCCATTTCAATTGATGCCAGATTGGCATCAGAGTGTTGATGATGTAAAGATAGGAGTTTGGTTTTAGATGCATTAAAGGTAACCAGCCACGTCTTTCCCCATTGAACCACTCGTTCGAGACCAGAGGAGAGAGAATCAGAGAGAGCTTTGTCATTTACAGCCTCTGATGTGTTGCCGTAGATGGTCGTGTCATCAGCATAGATGTCAACGAATGATTTAAGGAATGTGTTTAGGGAGATCATTGATGTAGATCAGGAAGAGAGTTGGGCCCTGGATGGACCCTTGAGGGACTCCAGCATTAATACTGCAGGCCTCTGATTTTTGACCATCAACCACTACTCTTATGAGCCTATCAGAGAGAAATGATTTAATGATAGAGAGAATATTTCCAGTTATATCGTAGCTGGAGATCTTGTGAAGTAGACCTTTATGCCATACCTTGTCGAAGGCCTTTGATATGTCAAGAGAAATTGCCCTGGAAAGGAAGCATTTGTCAAGAGATTCGCTAATCCTATGAGATATAACCGTTAGCACATCTGCTGTAGATCTTGCGGAACGGAAACCATATTGTGTGTCACTAAGAAGGTTATTTCTGTTGAGGTGGTTGACTATTTCTCTATTTATGGATTGCAGCAACTTACTCATGGCACCCAGGAGACTTATTAGTCTGTACTGAGAGGGAGACGACATCACCGGAATTCTTAAATACAGGGCATACTGATGAGGTTTTCCAGGGTGTTGGAAAGCACTTCTCCTTAAGGCAACGTTTAAACAGTTTCGTAAGTATGGGAGCAAGTTCTGGTTGAAGCTTTTTTAACACTATAATTTGGATGCCGTCAGGGCCAGTTGCTTTACTGGAATCAAGGTTCTTGATTAGCTTGGCGACCTCATGCGCAGATATTTGTATGTTACCTAGCGTGTTCTGTGTTATAGGAGGAAATATGTGGAGTTGATGGCCTTCGTCGCATAGGGTAGAATTAGCTGCAAATTTCTTTGAAAATAGTTTGGCCTTGTCTGAATCTGACGAGATGACCTCTGGTCCGTTGATAATGGTTGGGATAGAACGCACATTTCTGTTCAGGGTCCTATTTACTATTTGCCAAAATCTGGCGGGAACCAAGCCACTGGTCAGCTACTTTGGATTTAACAGACTGGGCATATAGCTCTCTTGCATTTGTTATTACTGTTTTACAATGGTTGCTGGCGTTCCTGAAAGCAGTTTTAGTCTCAGTGCATCTATTACGTTGGTAGCTATGGAAAAAATGATTTCTGTGCGCGATGGCAGCAGCACATTCTGAGGAGAACCATGGGTGGGTGTAAGGTTTTTGTTGGAATTTTTTAGATGGTATGAATCGGTCTATGCCTACAATTAACCATTCGATCAGGTCTGATACTATAGTGGACACATCCTTTTTAAACATGGAATGCAGAGGTAGATCAGATATAAGTGTACGGAAGCTATCCCAGTCAGCCATGGAGTATCAGTATACAGTACGGTGGAGAGGTACGTCTGGTGACTTATTACATTTTATTTTTATCTTAACTGATACGACGGAGTGGTCAGAAGATCCTAGAGGAGATAGAACGGAACATGAACATAGCTCAGGGGAAGTTGAGAGAAAAAGGTCTAGGAGGCTTGCATATTGACTTGTAGTATCGGGCACACGGGTGGGCTCGCGAACAATCTGAGTGAGGCCATAAGCCATGGCAAAATCATGTCAGAACCTCCCCTCATCGTCCGTCTTATTTGAGTGGATCAGTCATTCCACATTATGGACGTTGAAGTCACCACAGATGTGGATGTTACCCGAGGGGTGTGCAGACAGGATGTGGTCTATTTTCTCAGATATGTTCTTAAAGATAGTAACTCAGCTGTTGTGGGGGCGACAGAGGGCAAATATAAATGCAGTGGTGATGGCAAGTGCAACCCGAAAGCACATGTAAGGTAAATTAGGATCTTATCTAGAGATATCCCTGCCACATGGGAAGCCATCTTTAATGTAGGCACATATTCCATGCCTATGGCGATCTTGGGGTTCAGATTTAGATGTTAAATTAGTATCCGTTAATTGTGAATTTATCTAGGTAAGTGGTCGGCTCTATTCCAGTTTCGCTTGGAAAGAATATGTCCGGTGTCATCTCCTGTAATTGGGTTTCAACCTCTGGAAGGTTCGAACGTAGACCCCTGATGTTGGAGAAGGATACATGGTAGTAGGGGTCTACGTTGGAAAATAGGGTACTAGGTTTATTCGAGTTTTTTTTCTGGAGATATTTCATGTTGAGGTTTTGGAATTTGTGGAACAGGTCGGCATACTTGATTAGAGAAGTACAGAGAGGGAAAGTAAGAGAGAAAAAGACAGGAAAGTTTTTTTGTAGCAAATGAAAAAGTAAAGTTGTAACATTTACCCACTAGTATGGCATCAAGAGGCCCTAGCAGAGACTACTGCATGGTCCAGAGTCCATTCACCAAATGGCAATACAGCAGTCCCAGTACTTTGCGCCTGCTGATAGGACAGCCTCCTTAGTGGTTAATCCAAGGTGCGGGTCCCTGACTATAAGGCGGATAACGTCAGCCCAGACGAAATTTTTACCTCCAGCACCCTTATTAGTGACATGGCCACAAGGATAGACATAGAGACAGAAACATTTCCGACATCTCAGACTACTGTTTACCAAGTATTACTGACTTTTAAAGCAGCTTTTTCTTCACTCTTTGTTAGAAAAATCACTCATCTGCATGAGGACTGAGGGACAAAAAAGGAGAAGCGAGAGTTACTGGAGCTTCCGATAACACATCCATTGTATTATCTACTCTCCATTAAAAAATGGGGTGAATGGGTACAAGGGGCTTATTAATATCTATTGAGTAAAAGTCTGGTGCTCAATTATCAATTCAGGACGCTTTGGAAGATAATCTCCCCTTCCATATTAATGGGTGGATGTTTTGTGCATTACATATCTCGAGTTTGAATAATTCGAGCTTCATATTATAATTAAAATCCAATAATTAACTTTGATCAATTTGTGAAGTCGGCTTAATATTAATTTACATTTGAGTTTAGATAATTATTCAAGATTTTAATTTGGAAGGTTCTCGTTTACATAGGTAACTTATTTTTTCTTTTCGTTTTACATGTAACAAGACGATATTGGTTAACAGCATATTTAACAAAGATTTCAGAACAGAACAAAAAAGCAAGACAAGATAGGTAAAATTTAGTTACGAGTTTTTAATTCAAAGCTGTAATAAGAAAACAGCGGTAATTAGTATATATTAGGTTAAAAAGTTGGAAACATTTTTTTAACCTTAGCTGAAGATTCTGGAAACAGCGACCTACCCATTGTTAGGGTCATATCGGAAGTGGGAACCTGTCAGACTCATTGTAGCTACATAAGGATATGGTGGCCGTTGTGTGTGTATGTTGGAGGCGGGGGTAATGCTTTTATATATTTTTATTTTATTTTATTTCTTTGTCTAAAAAAATCTTTTTTTTTTTTTTTGTTTTGCTTTATCTATCGAGATTGAAATCTTCGAGCTTCATCGTATAATTAAAATCCAATAATTAACTTTTATCAATTTGTGAAGTCGGTTTAATATTAATTTCCATTTGAGTTTAGATAGTTATTCAAGATTTTAATTTGGGACGTTCTCGTTTACATAGGTGACTTTTTTCTTTTTCTTTTTATTGTTTTCCTTTTTTTTCTTTTTTTCTTTTTTTTTCGTTTTTTTTTCTTGTTATATATATATATATATATACATATATATATATATATATATATATATATATATATATGTGTGTGTGTGTGTGTGTGTGTGTGTGTACAGGAAGAGACAGAAAGAGATAGAAATCCAAAAGACTGTTTCGCTGTATCACAGCTCTTAAATATATCTTATGATCCTATTTGTATACAAAAACAAAGTATTATTTTCAAACTATTTGATTTAGATGCTTTTAAAACAACATTCGGTGAGTAAGAACGCGATATTTTTGTTCACCTTTTTTTTTTTACAGTAATGATTGACGTTCCTTTCCTGGCATTCTAGAGCTAATGCAACCTGTTTATTCGTGTGTCACATCACCCGCCGCAAATAAGCACGAATCAAATAAATACAAATGACCATTAATTGCCGTGCTGCCATCCCACGCACCAACGGAGCATGTCATTTCCCATCCAAGCGTACAGAGGACTGTCTGCTATCCTCGGATTTTTCGAAACTCGACTTTCTAAGAATTATCATCTCTCCATGGGAGATGCGTCATCGGCAAGCAAACGACGATTTGGGTAAACATGTTCAATTATGGAACATGTTAAATATGGCGTTTGGTAATTCTGTTATGGTGGACCATCGATATACGATCGCGATGAATCGAAGAAATGGGGTTGTAAATCTTGACGGGTTCTAACTTTGTAGTCGATCGTAGAGGTTAGAGTTGTGTCGGTATACTTATAAGATGAGAGACAAGAATTTCAATTTTCTGGCGCTACTACATCAGGCTGTCTGAAGATATTGACTTCCTGGCTTATGTGCACCGAGAATTGTTGTTATTGTTTTAGCTTTAATTCCTTTATTCAAAACTCAATCATGTTGTGCAAATCAAAAACAAAACATTTTCATCTTCCAAACAATATAATCAAACAGCATTAAACTGAGGACTTAGTGTACTTGGCATCAAATAACCCGAAAATGTTTGATGTACCGTACAATAATCAAACACAAAATACAATCATTGATCGCTAGTACAGGTGTCAATCTTCTTAACTACCAGTTTATTCTGGATGTACGAGGTGCCTTCAATATGTTTCCAGATTGTTTCGTATGGGCATTTTTTATTGACAGTAAACACATGAAACACTAGTCCCATATTAAAGTCATCTATTCCAGTGGCAATGCACATGTTGAATCGTTCAAACAATTCCTGAAAAGCTCCATGGAAGTCGTTTTGTGTGAGCGTGTCAATGATTCTCGTCGCAGCATCATTCACCTTCTCAATTTTCTTAGAACGACAGCCTCTAAGGTTTCCTTGAGCTTAGGAGCTAACCAAAAGTCACAGGAAGCAAGCTCTGGGCTATAAAGAGGGTAACGAACTGTTTTGATGCTTATAATAACATCATTGTTTCTGATTTTCTTTGAGCACCCTTGCGAAAACTTCGTGCAAATCATCCTCATCTTTAGTTCTTTGCGAATAATTGTGTGTACATTTCCCACGCCAATGTCAAACTATACACTATAGACACCCAACGATCCTTATCCATTAAATTCTTTATTTAGCCAATCAACTCTGGTGTTCTGACTTCTTTACCTCTCCCGCAGATTCCCTGTTTTCCTTGAATCCTTTATGCCACTCAAAATCTTATGCTCGATTCATGCAAGATTGTCCAAAAGAAGTCTTAAGAATTCCATTCGCTTCTGTTGCATTTTTACAAGTGTAAAACAAAATTTTATTGCATATGCTTCTTCTAAAGTGTCTTCACATCCAGATGGCATTTTTGAAATTCACCAGCTGTGACAATCAGGCTTTAGTAGGGTGTATTCCAATACCTACTGTAGCTGTTCATTTGAACTTGAAATCATAAAAATTGATCACTCATTTCAGAAGATGTATAACAATAACATATTCAGTTTTCAAGAGTCTACGACAATTTTAAATACTTGTACAAAAAAGATATCTGGAAAATAATTTATACACCCCGTATCATCTACAAATGGAGCATCAGCTTTATAATTGTACGTGTGATTCCTCTTATTTTATTAATGGAATGCGATTTCAAAATATTTCCTACAAGTTGTACCTCACTGGGGTGCATCAAATACAGTTATTACAGAAAAGGGGAAATTAAATGTTATGTTTTCATGCAAAATTCCGACTTCCTGTCGTTGAATACTCTCTGACTGTTTATTATGCATGCTCACAAACTTGGCATTTTTGGACAGATAATTCCCCTAATTCCTATGTTAATTGCCGCTGGCCTTGAGGAAGAATGCTAATCTACAAAGTCATATGACATCTTTGTGTCTATGATGGAGTTTCCCAACCATCAGTAATTATCACTTTCTATTCTGACGATTATGTAAGCATGAAACACTAATGTCTGTAAATATAAAAATAATTGTTAATTTTTATTTTAAAAATTATTGTATGAATACGTATATGTAGTCATCCCTTACAGCGCAAACTGGAGGGTCCGTCTCTATATTTATTTAAACATTTTTTTCCAAATTTCGAGAACCTTTGAACCAAATTCCATTTGGTTTATAGTCGGAAAGAAATGGCCGCTAAAGAGTCAAATAAAAAAAATGAACTTTTCATAAGCAAGTCGACTTAACTGTTACATCTACGCATACACAAATATACATCTAAATGTTATAGTCGGTTCATTTTAAACTACACGTGACCCATTTAAAGTAGACCAGAAAATGTAATAGAGATGAAGAATATCCGTTTACTGTTTAAATTACCTGCAGCATTATTTAAATTACCTGTAGTGTTATAAAAGATGTTGGAAGTGCTCCCCGTTGACATTTATGCATTTCTGGGCATGTTTAACAATGTTTGTAGATACTGTTCGTAGATCTTCTCTGGTGATTCTCCTGATAGCGTTGGCAATGTTCTCTTTTAATTGGTCTTGATTGCGAGGATTATTTGCATAAACGTTTATTTTAAAGTCCCCCCACCCAGATAAAAAAAAAATCACATGATGACAAGCCCGTTTAGCAGATGCTTTTATCTCTGGGCATTTGTCAGGTATGCCTGTTGCATTTTCTTAATTGATCCAGTGCGCAGATAGGCTTCCACAATCACTATTCTCTCCTGCAGCAAAAACGCCATACTTAAAAACTTTTAAATGTTGATTTTAAGAAATTAGGAAGTTGTATCTGAAAAGAAAATTTGATTAGAGAAAGATTAGAAGATCGTGCTACTTTTAAGTAAGCCATACTGTATTTCTTATCCATCTGACGACAACTCAAACCGTAACAACTAAGGGTGATACTCTAAATTATGTTGGTTTCATTTCTAGCTGATAGAACCGAAATCATATATTTCTAAACTTTTGAAACACACCTATCTATTGGGTACAATAAAAAAAATCAATGAAATATTAGCTTTATAACAATGAATATGAAACCCGCATGAATATAAATAGATGTTAAGTGTATGTTACGACCGAGCCACGCAAGGCGGTCACTATCATATATTGGTTACAATTTAATAATTGATAAAGAATTGGCTCCATAAATGCGAAATCTGCATAAATTAAAATAATATATTTTAGCGTATTTTACGATCGAGAAACACTAGGTAGCCTGCGAGACTCTTTATTTGTTTTTACATAAGCAGTAATATGTTGCTACGCAGTTATGAGCATGTTTCGGTCAGCTAGTTACCAATAACTACAGACCTCTTCAGGCGATACAGCTTATGCGAAAACAAAGTTTGCAATGAAAATATTAGGTCTTCCTCGTCATCATAACTTTTGCTCTTAATTTAATACGCAAAGCTTTGAAAGTTGTATGGCAATAATAATGAGAAGAATACTAATAATACTACTACCATTGCTACTAATAATAAGAATAACAAAATCTGAAAATGTATAAAATTAATTTATCTCTATGTTTAGATATAATCATCTACTATAATTATGATAATGATAATTAAAAATAGAGGGTAATGAGGGGTAATCATGTTAGAGACTGTGATATTTATAATTGATAATTTTTAATAATAAAATTAATATTGATTAATAATGTTAAGAATAGTAAACGTAAAACGTACATTTTCTGACCACATAAAAATTCTAGTCAAATTAAGAGAATTTTTGTATTTGAATAACCCCGATTAAATGTAGAACCCCTTTTAGCATAGACATGTCAAATCCACATTCCCCTACGGTTTGAACTTATACACACTAGTAGGTTTAATATTTAGGGCGCCCATCATACACGTATACGAATACCTTTCTTTCTAGTCTTCCATTACCTAATTGAATAAATAAATAAATAAAATAAATAAAACTTTTCCATAGAAAAATGAAGTCGCTACCAGAAAAGAAAGAACAACCATAAAAATCTAAGATAGGAAAATAGCGACGAGAAGAGTATAATATTACTTCAGATCAAAGCGAAAAATTAGTCGAATAAATAACCGCCAAGTTAAAAGAATACGAACACCTTCCCACTGCCATAGCTTAACCGCACGAAACTATACTTCCCTCTACTAACTCACCCTACTCTCTTCCTTCACCACATCTCCGTCCAAACCCCCCTACTGCTCACATATACAAAATATACACCCTACTTTCTTCCAGAACGTAAACCATGCCCTTAAATCTTATAACAGCCAATGTAAATTTGACTCCCGTTTCAATATCGATTATTTTTTGGCCTGATTAAGTGTTATCCTTGAACTCGGACTCCACTTAACTATGTATGAAAATATGTAACCAATAATATTTGCATAATAAACAAACTATATATGATGTTCATATATGTGTGTGTATATATATAACTACTTCATTTACTCACGGAAATTAATATACGAAAGTATAAATTTATGCATAAACCTTTCAGTATTTACTTCAACAGTGCTCAATAAATAGGAAGAGCTAGGTAGTAAGTTATAAAATATATATGGCGATTAAGCTACACTGAATATTCCGCGTTTCATCCACTCTAGGATTTTTCAGGCTTAAGAATCCTAGAGTGAATGAAACGCGGAATATTCAGTGTAGCTTAATCGCCATATATATTTTATAACTTACTATATATATATATATATATATATATATATATATATAAACACATACATGCGTATGCATACACACATATATATATATATCTTTATATATATATATATATATATATATATATATATATATATATATATATATATGCATATATATGTACGCTAGTATGGGTGCCCGGCGTTGCCCGGGTGTTTTTAGGTGTATGCTGAGTAAACCAAACAAAAAAAACAGTTCATTTTTAAAAATTTGACCCCTATTATGGCCCCTTAAAATTTATTGTTTAGAGTTCAAATAAAGTTATTAAGTTAGATCCATGTCCAAGGAATGTATATCTAAAATTTCACGTGTTTAGACCCAAAATTGTAGGAGGAATTTGGTAAAGTTCTCAAAGGTCAAATCGTTGAACTTTAACCCCTTAATCGCCAAATGTTTGTCCGAAAACCAATCACATCGATTTTCCAAATCTCAGTACCCTGTATATCAAATTTCGAGTCTGTAGACTAAAAATTGACAGAGTTATTGCGTATGGAAATGTACACAGACACACACGCACACAAACAGTTTCACTTATATATATATATATATATATATATATATATATATATATATATATATATATATATATATATATATATATACTAGCAGTTCGTTTGTCCGGGTGTTTGGAGGTGTATGCTGAGCAAAAAAAAAATTTTTAAGTGGTAGTAGGAAAGCAGGCTCGAACCCGTACCGCAAAAGAGGAAAATAACGGAGTAAAACCTAACGTTTATGCTGTTAGCGACATTTTTTAAATTAAGGCTAGACAATCTAAAGGAGAGGATAACTTTAAAAAATATCGGCGAAAAAAGTGACCCTCCCCCCTGTAAAAACAGTGTCTAGTTGAAGGGAAAGACATTAATGTTTTTATCCAATTTTTCGATATTTGTCGTATGAAAGATAGACCTTTAAAACGATACTGATCTTGGTAAAATCCGTCGCCTCTATTGAAAGTTTAAGGCAGACATGCAAACAGACATACATTTATATATTAGTAACTAAAAATTTTCTAACCAAACTGATGAAAAAGCTTGCCCTATCTCTGAATACCCTTTATGTAAAATTTCAAATATTTAGACCAGACATTGTCTGAGTAATTTGGAAGAGACCGCAGAGGTTAATTTTTTTTAATTTGACCCCTATTATGACCCCTTAAAATTTATTGTTTGGGGCTCAAATCAAATTATTAAGTTAGATCCATGTCCAAGGAACCTATATCTAAAATTTATGTATGTATTTTCCTCAAATGGTCACCCATCTGATACTAACCAGGCTCAACGTTGCTTAACTTCGGTGATCTGACGAGAACCGGTGTGGCAACGCGATTATGCCGGGTTACCATTTGGAAATTCTAGGCTCTGTTTGTGCTCTCCGTTTATCTCGGTTTTTGTTTCCAGTCGTCCTGACTATACACTTCACTTGCAACTGGTATTTAACAATGTCGACTCAGGAGAGGTGTGGTTGGTGATTGCGCACCTCCTGCCACAAAAATTTCACGCACAATCACCCTTTCGAGGGTACACATAGTCTGTCTGACTGATGAAGCCTTAAGATATATGCATAAATTAATAACGGAATTCAACAATTTTATAGGAATAGTTTAGAAATACATCTAAATAAACAGCGATAGATAATAAATAATAAATAAATATTAATAATTAATAATAAATAAAGACTGACAAAAACTATTTTTGCTGGAGATACTATGCTAGTATATAAATAATATATGATGGCGATTGGATCTTCGAAACTTGATTTTATTCATATGTTTGAATAAAATTTTATCACTTTAGCATACAGATCTAATATCGTACAAAGAAAAAAAGACGTTGACTCTAAAACAATGTTCCTTCGATATGGATTAAGTAGCTTCTTACACATTAGAAACCGAAAAATCTGTTCCGAAATATGACAGCTTGTTTTCTGTAACGTTAAATCCTGTTTTTCCACTTAATCCCAATCCGCTTCTCGAAGATAATGTTTGCGCGGGAAAAGGGATGACATTTCAGGAGATTTGTAAAGAATCACTATTTTGTTGTTCGATATCATCGTGATATTCGCAATAACATTTATGAAGACAGCATCAAGCCTAACCTTACTTTTGTATCTTTTCTACGTGCATAAAATGATATATGTGGGCTGGAATTTGTATTTTTAATATTCTTTTTGGTATTAATATACTTCTGAATTGAAAAATACAGATATGAGGTTGACAAGAAAGTTATTACGATTGTTTAATTTTTAAATTCAGATGAAAATATCTCGGCTCACACAATAATTTATTGATCGAATTACATACAATCAGAACTAACACACTTTACTCAATGCAAAACAAGTGTATTTATGCCAGTAATGTAAAAAATCTTGCGTTTTGGTGGCGATGACGTTTCTAGAGGCGTTTTTGTCATCGATTAGATTTTTTAAGCATTTCTCACGCAGAAAGTTGCCGAGACGCTTAAAAAAGTGGTAGTCAGTTGGTGAAAGTTCTTAAGAGTATGGTGGTTGAAGCATACTTTAATAGCCCAATTCCTTCAACTTCGGTAGAGTAGGTTTAGTAACGTGCGACCGAGCATTGTGGTGGAGGAAAATTAGGCGTTTTTTTTTTTTTACTAATGCTGGGTGTTGCTACCGATTTTCTGATGCATTTCATCCATTCGTTGACATTGCTTCTCTATCGTAATGGTTTCGCCTGCATTAAAAAAAAAACTGTAATGAATGAGACCGGTTGCAGACCACCAGTCAGCAACTCTGGCTTCAGGGAGTGTTGTGGAGCTTCGTCGGTGTCTAACCACTGAGCTAAGATTCGTCGCTTGTCGTAAAGGACCCTCTTTCCATTGCAAATCACAATCTGCGCGAGAAACGGGTCGTGCTTGTTGGGTTAATCTATATCCACAAATATACGAACGATGAAAAAAATAGACGAGTAAGGGTTTAACGATCTCGAACCTGTGGAAGCGTGATGGGCCCATAAACTTGTTGATATGAAAAGCATGTTTAATTTTAGAAGAGTTTTCGGTGGGCAGTAAATCTATGTACGTTTGGAACTGTAAAAGCTTGCAGATGAAGGGCAAAGATATTTTTCATGTGGATACGAAAAATTATGTGCAGGAATTCTAAAAGATGTAGTATTTTTATGGGGTGCTCCCGGTTTCTGATTGGTTGCCAGCAGAACGTGGCTTCATTTGATTGGTCAGTTTCTATCGTCAGTGTCTATAAACATATCATACTACTGTTCTTTAATGATACCCTTTTTATTATATCAAAAATATTGCGACATTAGCAGACGATAATTTGTTTTGAACTTTAAAAATTAGTTTTAAAAATTATTCCTAATATATATTTCGTACGATATGTGTTTTTATTTATTAATCGTCTTTCTTTCATAAATCCATTAGTGATTTGTATGCATTTAAAATGTCTATTCAGGGGCACATTAACACGGGAGTGCTTCTGAAGGAATATTAGAGAGAGGATGGCAAATGTCTACAGCTTGTGAAAAATTTATAACGTAGAATTTTTAAGATTGAAAAAAGGCGAAGCACTTTGACTATGTTGTCACTGATACAATAAGCGATGTGGCAAATGTTGAGCGAAAATCGGTTTCTTTCGTCTTAAGTAGGAAAGAGAGAGAGGGAGAGGGAGAGAAAGAGAGGGTGAGTATGTGTGTGTGTGAGTGAGTGAGAGAGAGAGAGCAGTTAGGATTTTGGATACCTGCATCTTTTTCCCCTTACTGAAGGAGAAGATGAAAGTTGTTTTATTTTATTTGTTATGGTTTTTTATAAAGTTAAAAAAATGATTATTGAGAAAGTAGCAGTAAGAGTGAGTAGGGAGAAGAAAAACAAAAGAAAATGAAGAAAACGTAGTAATGTTATGTAGTAGGTCGAACACAAGAAAGTATTTGTTAGGTAGTTATCTGTTTGTCGATCTATCTATTTATCTATCTGTATTATCGATTAATCTCGCGACCTAGTTATCTATCTATTTCTGTATCAATCCATCTCGATCTATCTATTTTTCTAACTGGAGAGATAAACAAGAGATGAGTATGAAGAATGTTGATAAAAACTGTCAAAATATAATCAAATCATATCATAGACAATTTTACCGGAAGCATCTGATCAGCTGACGAAAGTACGTGTATGTCACGTGGTTCTAGTTATCTGAGAAGAATAATTGGAGTTTAAATTTAGACGTTGGGCAGCTTGGACGGTTTTGCAGGTCGCCCCCCCCCATTCACCGGGGAGGGAGCTGACATGTCTTAGAATGGGGATCTAGAATTAACCCCTCAAGCAAAGATATTCACTTTCCATTCTTCTGCAATCGACACCTGGAAAGTGAATAAAAACTATATAAAACACAATCAGCGTTCATGGAAGTAAATGCATATTCGCTCAAACAGGTTCCAGCCTCTCCTCCAGGAACAAGATGAATTCCAGGTGGACCAAAATCAACGACGCATGAAAATGAGATATGTTGAAAATACATGTGTGACACACACATACACACACACACACACACATACACACACAACCGCATATGAACATTTAGACGATCATAGAATTGGAACATAAACAGATTGCAACAACATAACTTGGGGTTCAGATAGTGAAGAACCACCGTATACACTTAGTGACACGTACATACATGATGATGAATCCTTCGTCACAAGTACATGTCGCTGTATGATGGTAGTATCCCATTAGACACATATATCCTGCATGGTGATATAGTACTAAACTGAAGTAAAACAAAAAATACCCAGCAATAATACAATCAAGACAGCAACGAAGAGATGAGATGCCAAACTTGAGTGCTACATTAACACCGAAATTCGACCAGTAAATCCTGTTAACGATGTGGATTACCCTTACGGTCATCAACAGCCCCTGGTAATACTACACTTCTCGGCAGACAAGTACATGATCGTTAAAAGGGGTAAGAATCATGTACTCGATTTTCCTAGTTAAACCTCTGTTCCATCGACGCAATGTAGCATCCCTCTGCCTGTTCTATAAGTACTTTAACGGTGTATGTTCCGACGAGCTGCAAGCACTTGTACCCCCTCTACGTAAATACCCCCGACAAACCCGACAAGCAGTACAATCCCAGCCTTTCACAGTAGAGATCCCTAGATGTAAGAGAGCCTTCTACTCCAGTAGTTTCTTCCCCAGAACCGCTAGACTTTGGAACTCCCTGCCAGCTTCCTGCTTCCTCAACTGTACTGACATGCAGAAGTTCAAGTGTAACGTGAACCGACATCTTGCTGCCCAACTCCCCACCTAATACTCCTGTAGCCTGTGTCCCTAATAATAGCCCTCTACATATAAATGGCGATGTGCCTTGTTTAGGGTGAAAATGTAATTTTAAAAAAATCTCAGGTCCTTTTATTTCCGTACGCAACTTGATTACAACCCCACCTCAGCTCGCATTTGTATACCTCGGTGAACAATTCCTTTTCATTATTCTCGCGATAAACCTGTTTTCTATATCCTTGTTCTCTCCATAAACTTATTTCCTCTTGTTTTTAGTAATATTTCTTTTTTTCTTTCTTTTTCCTAAAACCTTTTTTTGGGGGGGGGGGCAACAATATCGATAGTATCACATTGCTGCATCCACTCTATCACCTAGTTGTTGATCCATATGACTACAATGAATGCCGCACTGTCTAAAGGATTATCGATTTTAGTCATTCAATTAAGCTGAAGAAGTCTATTGAGAATATTTCAATTCAAACCCGAGAGATTATTACTTTAAGAAGATCCGAAAGCTTGCCGATGGTTGATAGAAAGGTCTGGATAATGCGCATCTTTATTTTGTAAAAAATGTTGGGTTTTTTTAAAAATGATTTATTGCATGATAAATAGTTATTTTAACAACCTTTTCTTTAACTTAATATGAGGTAAGGTATAATATGTTCCTTTGAAATAGGCGTTGTCAAAATATACCTTTATGACAAGAAACTGATAAAAGTGCATAAAAGTTAACACTAAAGAACCTCATAAAATCATCATAGAAATTATATAGAACGGAAATCCACTACGGATCTGCTTAGTTTGAATGTGTGTGAAAATATTTGTATTTTTAATGTTAAAATATAAAATAATTAACACTTGGAAATCCGTTGATAAAAATGATTGCGATTACCAGGAAGATAGATATTTTGTAACAAGAAAAACTTACATAAAATAAAACTTCTTACAAATCGTTAAAAACTAGTCCTGTCGGTAGCGAATTTTATTTTAAGGGATTTTATATAAACTGCTAGCAGGCCGCTCGGCATTGTCTGGTCGTAAAATACGCTTAAACGTGATATTTTTATTAATGCAGATTCCGTATTTATTTATTTATTTATTATTATTATTATTATTATTATTATTATTATTATTATTATTATTGAACCCAATACATAGTAATGAATTAAAAAGTTATTAAAAAAATAACACGTGCGCTACCACCGAGAATCGAAACTAACACGTTTAGCTTACGATTTATTTTTTCGTTTTACGTTAATGGATGAGATATGAAGACATGTCTGCTGCAAGGCTAAAAATGAAAATATGAACCAATAGCTATTTTGTTACGCATGCATATTTGTAATGTCATCGTTCGACCTTCAACTGGCAATGTTTTTTTTTTAAATTTCCACACGTTTGTACCGATTTTCCCCGGTTAAAACCCAAATATAAACTTTCGCATGGGTTCGAATACCCTATATATCAAGTTTATATCTGTAGACCAAAAACTGATAGAAGAGTTTAGTAGGCATTTCTTTAAGTATATATCCGCATACATACATATATATATATATATATAGGTTTGCGTTTACTATAACCTTTTTACGCAAATATTATGCAAGTATAAATAATGTGTTATCTGCATGAATATACTTGAATATTTAACTAAAGATGATCATCCCATGAGAAAACCGGAAAAAAAGTAATAGGGAATTAATTAAAATGAATGTTTAAAAGAATATGCAAATTAGCTAGATCCTTTGCAGATAAATGCAATTCCACGATTCATATATAACAAAGTTGTATGTTCTTTTTAAATAAATAGAAAAAAAGCTTGCGTTTTTTCTTTGACCTTTGGGCCAAGATCAAAGTGCAGTTAATTTGTCCTTGGTCAATGTGGGGAAAACCCTTTATACTGCGACAATTACTTTTTTTTTTTTTTGGATACTGCCAGAGTTCCCCCTTTTCGCACTTGTTTTAGGAGATCTGCCTCCCCACACACACACATTAAAAACGATCTTGGTTCTAATTTGCTTCCGTGGGGAAGCAAATAAAACCTAAATAAATAGATAAAAGGGGATTTAATTAGAATATAAAAAAAAGTACAAATTTATAGATAGATGTGTTGCTTGTATATGAGTTCCCGAGTATTAAAAATTCTGTACTTTAGAACTAAAATACTTATAGAGCGTCCAAAGATACACAAGTCCTTGATAGTATATCTAATGGTTTTAAATAGTCGCAGAGAAGAACTCGTACGCATGACTACAATGGAAACCGTCTTAGTGGACATATCTGGATCGAGTGTTTATGTTGTTAATTTCTGCTGTCGTATTTTTCTTTGCTGTTGTTGATCTCGTAATTCGATTGTTATCGTGAACCGGCTTTGCCCTCCAGAGAAGAATGAGGCTATGGTAAATATGTTTATTTCCGACGAATGGTAAAAAAGATATTTACAAGCACATTGAGCTCGATAGGCGAGAGAGTGAACTGTACTTCGCTTTACGACAAAAGAAAAGACAACGAGACTTGTAATTGATATAATACGAAGATGGCGAGTGCCAAAATGCGTCCATTTAATCTGTGCGTTCAATGATGGAAATGCTTCTTCAATCCTGAAAGTAAAAGATTTTCGAAAATCTCTATCTCTACTCTTATATAAAAGAAACTTTGTGTGTGTGTGTGTGTGAGTTCGGTCCCTATGTACTCGAAAACGGTTGGACCGATTTTTATGAAATTTCACACGAAGGTACTTATGTGTCTGATAGTGTTCTTAGATAGGTTTTGTATCGGAATGTCTTCGATAAGTATCGATAATTGATAATCAAAATAATCCAATCCAAACAGGAACAAGCGATTTTGACTAAAGTTAACACCTTACACTGTCTAACGTCACAAGTGTATTTGAGAAGTTTTATTATCACACAAGCCGATAGGCTCAGGATATAAAATCAACAGTAATTTCTTTGATATGACAGAGGTGCGTTCGAAATGAATGTTTTTTGTTTAAAGCACAAGTGCACCATGATACTTGACTTTTTAATTTTAAACTTAAATTAAAACCATTATCACCACACAGCAATAAAGCCAGCATGTAAAATCAACAATGTGTTCTTTATTATGGCAGTGGCATGTTCGAGATTAATGTTTCTATTTGGAACAAAATTGAAGCATAATGTTTGATTTTTGAATTTTAAACTTTAATGCAAACCACTATATATAAAAAAAAATAATTTTATAAAATCAACCGTAGGTTCTCTACAGTGCAATGTAGACTACAGTGTATTGTAGACTAAGTAACTGTGTGTAGCAGGAATATATGAGATAGCGGGTGAAATTTTAGTATCCGGTGGGATGCCTCATTCCCAGCTTGAAAAATCTGATTTTTTTAAAGTGATTGGAAAAGAAAAGAACCATAAAGCGTAAGAGACATTAAAAAATGCATGGCATTTTAGAGATGTATTTGAAATCATAGTTGTATCTCAATTCAACTTTTGCGTTCAGCACTGCACGCGTTATTTCAAATTGAAGTGTGATGGACGGTTCGACATACGGAGTCTCCGA
Source organism: Euprymna scolopes (assembly GCF_053919585.1). Taxonomy (NCBI): domain Eukaryota; kingdom Metazoa; phylum Mollusca; class Cephalopoda; order Sepiida; family Sepiolidae; genus Euprymna; species Euprymna scolopes. The sequence continues at coordinate 113,025,337 of NC_136483.1, read as the reverse complement.
TAGAGAAGCAATGACGCACTGAAGACGACAACGGATGAAATGTTTCATTTCATCAGATTACGAAATGCATTTTCAAGAGTAAAACCAAATAAAAGAAAATGAATGCCCTCAAGATGCCCGAAGATAATAATCTAATGCTTTTACATCTAGACTCAAAGTTTTACAGTAAAACTGTTTACAACGAAGTAGCATAAACACATGAAATGAACACGATTTTAATGTAATAGAGATACTGTGTCTGTCTTGTCGGTTTGTAAAGGAAACTTCTTTATAATGTCAAAGATAATACGCCATGAATCAGAATTTGATTTCAAAGATGTGACATATTTTAAGTACAACTCCTTCCGCCACTCTCCCCCTGTCTTTCACATTTTCGTCCTTTCTTTCTTTCTGCCTCTTATTTTCTCTCCCTCTCTCTCATTCTCTATTTCTCTCTATATATAAATATATCCCATTTTTATATTTTACAAGTCTTGGTGCCCAGTGTTGCCCGGGTGTTTGGAGGTGTGTGTGTTGAACAAAAAAATAAAAAAATGTGGTCGTAGTAGGCAGGCAAGCTCGAACCCATACCGCGAAGGAGGAAAAGAAAGTGAAAAAAAAAACCCCAAAAAAACGTGACGCCTTAGCTGTTGCGCCCTTCGCTTAACCGGAAGTGACGTAAGTTTAAAACAAGACTAGATAAGCAAAAAGAAGCGATGACTTTCGAAAATATCGGTGAAAAAAGTTACTAATCCATGTAGAAAAGTGTCCATTTGAGGGTGAAAGAATTACTTTTTTTGGTCAATTTTTCAATATTTGTCGTCCGAAGGTCAAGCTTCAAAATGATATCGATCGTGTGAAAATCTGTCGCCTCTGTCGAAAGTTTTTGCGAGACATAAATACATGCATTTAAACAGACAGGTGAGATTTAAATTATAGACTAGCGAGGGGTACCCGGCGTTGCCCGGGTGTTTTTCGGGGTATGTGAAAAAAACAGGTGCCCGTAAAAAAAAGCGAAGCCTTCACGACGCGCAGTTGGAAAATAGTAAAGTGTTAAAAAAAACAGGTGCGCGTTTTTGATTGACGTGACGGCGATAGATATTCAGCAGTAAGCATTTTGTGCGCGACAGTTTTGAATGAGGTGAATAAATCGGTTTGTTTGTTTTTAAAAACCCGTTCCCTGTTTATTCGGAGGAGCGAAATGAAAGCTACAGTCTGATATGACGAAGTCGACATCGAACAAACGTTACTTAGCTCTCTTGAGACAACTGGCTTTCGGCCTGTTGTATTTATTTGCTTCCCCACTGAGCAAATTAGGCACAAGACCGTTTTTTAATGTGCAGAGAGAGAGGGAGGGGGAGGGAAAGGGGGGAACAGCTCCTGAGAGGTGAGAAATGGGAGCAAGATAGTAACTGTTGGCATGAAGGGTTGCCCCTACATTGACCAAGGTCAGATATGTGAGGTTACCCCCACATATGGTCTGTGCTGGTCTTTGCTTGCAGCATCTGTCGGAACAGATGGTATTTATTTGCTCCCCCACCGAGCAAATTAGGCACAAGGCCAATTTTTAATGTGAGGAGTGAAGGGAGGGGGAAGGGAAAAATGGGACCAGCTCCCGAGAGGTGGGAAATGGGAGCTGGTTAAAGGTCAGGCATGTGGGGTTGCTCCCACATCTGGTCTTTGCTTGCAGTATCTGTCGGAACAGATGCTACACTTTGATCTGTGATTAGAGTCGAGTTTCGCTTTTTTTTTATACCGAAAACCGAATGTAACGCGTGCCGATGCGGGGAATGTCGAATAATTAACGTTTGAAAGTCAATAAAATTAAATAGACAGGCGAGCCCCGTGGGTAACTCTGAGATATTACAATTTATAGACGATATAAAAAGTTTTAAGAAGTTGTGAACCGAGCACGCGCTTCTCTGAAAGAAGCCTTTTGTGGACATCGAGGAAAAGCGTACATACATACATACATTTTCGCTTTTATATATATAGATTTCAGCAAATTCTCTTTAAACAAGCGGTCCCCTCCTGGGGATAGCGGACTAATATTCTAATACTATATGAAATACACAGATATCTGAATATTCAATCAAAATTATCCTTTACCGCTAGACGCTGAGAAAAGTTATGTTTTCCTATTGGCCAGACGTAAACCCCCACATAGCTGTGTTCCGCCATCTTGTATCGTCCGTGTTTGTTATATGTCATGTTTAAAACATGCTATACAAGCATCAGCAAGACGATCATGAAATAGTAAAATATTATGGACTAGACGATCACAAACACTTAGGACTCTTACATACATGAACGCTTATATACTCGCACAACGAATTGTAGATAAACGCAACGAACGTTTCTAGATTATCATAGATCCTGTCATAAATGAATATACACACGTTACGAGTATTCAATAAACACGTCAATACATAAACGTTAGACGACACAAGCTTACACACTCGCTGTATAGACGACTATATAACATATTCATTTTGGGTGCCGTTTACACCCCCCCACTATGCAACATGTGAGTGGAGGCAGCTTACATTTTATTGCTATATAAAATACACAGATATCCGAGTGTTCGGTCAAAATAATTATCAACCACTAGACGCTGATTTAATGAAGAAGTGAAGACCATTATTTTTTTCTCTCTCCCTAATTAAGCGGTTACGGGCAAATTTTCCTTTTCTTTATTGAGACGTGGTGTATTTATGAATTACAATAGAAAAATGCGAGCATGAAAAGTAATATGTGGTTAAAATTAAATATGGCAAAGTAAAAGAATTGTTGTTAAAACTGGAAAAGAAAGGGACAAGATATTCCAATAAAACATATAATAAATTTATAACTTAAAATATTGAAGCATCAAGAATTGATTATACAATGTTATGAATTGAATTTGAAAAAAATTAATGCTGCAACATTTTAAAATCTATAAACTGTAATAATTGTTTAAAATTTGGTCGAAATATGAGTTAGAGGTGAAGCTTTAAAGTAGTTCTAAATGACTTAAACCACCATTTAACGCTATATTCAAATACTACTGTGTTTGAATGATATAGACAACTATATAACATTTTGGGTGCTGTTTACAACCCACACTATGCAACATATTAGAGTAGGAAGCTAACATTTAATTACTATATAAAATACACGGATATCCGTGTGTTCTATAATGATCATCCTCAACCACTAGACTATGAGTTAATGAAGGAGTGAAGAACATTAATTTTCTCTTTCCGTAATTAAACCGTTACGGACCAATGCACATGTATTTGTATAAATATATATGCTTTTAATCTGTAACGCAAAAGTTAGCGAGTTAAATATGTGACATTTTCTAGACCTCAGACGAAACTATTATATATGGTATTGGGAAGCAGATAACAAGTTAAAATACCACATCAGACTTAGGTCAGCGCCTGAAATCAATTAAGAAAGAAATCACGCACACTGTAATAAAAATAATCAATGGTTCATTTTTATATGAAAAATTAAACCAGTGATGTCAGTTATTGATTTTAAATGAATATTTCAGGAATGAATCTCGATAGATAGCAAAGCATTTTATCCTTACATTGTTGACGGAGGTATGGAGAACACTAGTTTATATATACATATATATACACATATATATATATATATATATATATATAT
>NC_136483.1:112956698-113014198 GCF_053919585.1 Euprymna scolopes | reverse complement strand
TACAATATTGTTTTGCAGATTCTTAGCTACTACTTACATGATAAATTAGTTCTCCCGCGAAAGAGCAGGACACAAAATGTTTTAAATAATAATAATAATAGAATAACAATAACAAAGACTTTCACTGGCGAGGACTACTATTGACTTTAACCAGTTATACAGTCCTTTTGAAATTTTCATCTCTATTTTTCTCGTTATTTACTGATTATTTCTTAATGAAACGTATATGAAATATGTTCCTTATTAAATTTTAAAGATTTTCCATTCTGAACGAAGTTTTAAAAAATCATCTAAAATAGTTATTTTAAAGTTTTTGTTTAAAAAAAAATCAGATTTTCTCATTATTCAGGCCTGTATTACAAAGAGGGGGTTGCAAAAAATGAGCTGTGGTGTGAGGAGAGATACAAAGTGAAACAGAGAGAATGTTCAGACTTGTAATAATACAAAGAGGGGTTGCAAAAATGAGTTGTGGTATGAGGAAAAATACAATCTTAAATAGAGATAAGGGGAGTTTTAATATATAATCTTAAAAAGATAAGATACAAGTTAGAAAAGCATTTCATCCAAGGCATGAAAATTGTTAAACAAAACGTTTTCATTATAGTCTTTAAAAATAAAGGTACAAGATTCAATTTGTAATTTATTTATCTTCAAAGTGCACTTTTATAAATTTTACAAAGTAAGGTATAAAAATTGAATTTAAATTGAATTAAAAAAATTACCTTGGATTTATTTTATGTAATGTACATTTTGTTGCAATTTAAAAAAACATTATCTTTTATGTAGCAATTAATGATATAGATATAAAATCTTCAATGATTTTTTTTAAAGTGCAACAGAATGTACATTACATGAAATAAATCCAAGATAATTTTTTGATTCAATTTAAATTAAATTTTTATACCTTACTTTGTGAAATTTATAAAAGTGCACTTTGAAGATAAATAAATTTCAAATTGAATCTTGTATCTTTATTTTAAAAGCCTATAGTAAAAACATTTTGTTTAACAATTTTCATGCCTTGGATGAAATGCTTTTCTATTTCTAACTTGTTGTATGGTTGTGTTTTTCTTTTTTTTTTCTTTTTATAAAAGTCAATCTTTCCTCGAATTTAATAACTTATTTTTATAAATCTAATATATAAACGGCTATATGTCTGTCTTCATATTTTAAAACTCTATTGACTGGATGTTTTACGGGCCGTTCTTTTATGAGTCTTTATGCGATTAAAATAGTTTCTAAGGGGTCAAAAATGGATCCAAATCGAAAAAATCGTTAAACATTTCGTACATTCATTTTAATTTATTTAATTTTTTTAATCAGCTTATATGTAGTTCACGTAGGAACAGTGGCAACATCCCCAGCTCTGAATGCTATAGTTTCGGTTTCGATTCTAGCTGACAGCATTCAAATACTTTTTTTTTTAACTTTTGAAATTATGACTCTATAATAATACATACGAAATCTGGACAAATTAAAATATCATATTTAAGCGTATTTTACGTCCGTGCAAAGCCGGTCGCCCCCCCCCCCCTAATATAATAAAAAATGCATTTCATGTTTGTATTGTTTCATTCAATCTTAAAACCACGACCGTTGCGTTATAACAAACTAATATAGCATGTTTACGCTTTTTTTACTAATGAAATAGACGTTAATTTATTTTTACATAAAAATGCCGTTTTCATTTTAAGAACAAACTAGAATATACTGCTAATATATAAGCATTTGTGTATATATAGGTAATAGTATAAAAAATATATACTCATAGGAAGTTTTTTCTACTAAAAGAATTCGCCAAGTAAACAAGGATTTATGACGAATTTCTTCGATGGACTGCACTTGCGATAAGTCTATATTTAAACTACTGCTAATCTCTAGAGTATTAAGCAGTATACATACGCGCGCACACACACAGAGACATATATATATATATACATATATATATATATATATGTTTATGTGTATGTGTGTATGTGTGTGTGTGTGTGCTTACAATATGTATACAACAAGATAACCAGCAAAATTGAAAAAAACGGAATGTAAACTTCGTGCTCCTATTAATAAAGCCAATTTACACTTAATAAATAAAAGAAAACAATGTCCTATTTCAGTCACGTAAATTATTTATTGAAATAGGTTTTGACATTGTCCCTACATTATTTATTTACTAAGACCCCGTTTTTAAAAGAAATAAGTGCTTGTGCAGAAAAAAGTACCCCCTAATTCTATTTAGTATAATTGTAGTTAATTTCGAGTATAACGGATATTTTCTTTATTAAGTTGTTAGTTGAAATTACAGAGTAGTTTAGGAAACGTGCTCCCTCTCCACATGTAAAGAATATGCTTCTAAATAATAACGTTATCATTAAGACGAAGAAAAAATAGTAATAAAATTGAGTTCCTGTGCTTTGCTTCAACAATAATATTTTTTAGTGTCCGGAAGAAACGCTTGGCGCACGTGAAGTGAATTACTTACGATTGTTCGTCGCGATATAATCGTTGTTTAAAATTTAAATTATAATACGATGTTTTACGCTTATAAGCCAGATACAACGTAAAGATTTTTTTGTCCAACAAACGAACGTTTATTTGTTTAAAATCAACATTTTTTCGATGTGATACGCCTTTCTCGGAATATTGTTTTTTCTTCCATGGCATTATGTTAAGACGAATCGTAATTAGTTGTAAAAATCACTTCACGTGCACCATGCGTGTCTCCCGGACACTGGAAAAATATCACCGTTTAAGTAAAATGACATGGACTAAATTTTACCACTGTTTTCTCTTTCTCTTAACACCAGAAGAAAAAAATATATATTGAGGAAAGCGTATCACGTTTAAATACGTTGATTTTGATCAAATAAATGTTTGTTTATTTTATAAAAGTCTTGTAATTTGCTTATAAATTAAAAAGTACGTATTTTAATGTGACCTTTTAAAGTTCTCTCCACTAGGCATCTAAGTTTCTCTCCAAGAATATATATATATATATATATATATATATATATATATATATATATATATATATATATATATATATATATATATATATATATATATATATATATATATATATATATATATATATATATATATATATATATATATATATATATATATATTTGACAGACTATGGAAACCCACGAAGGAGTGCCTGCATGTGAGATTTTTGTGGCAGTAAGTACGCAATCTCCAACCACATCTCTGCTGAGTCGACATTGTTAAAAACCAGTGGCAAGTGAAGTATATGTTCAGGGCGGCTGGAAACAAACACGGATATATATATATATATATATATATATATATATATATATATATATATATATATATATATATATATATAAAGGAGATTAGAATAATAGTCTAAAGAGCTAAGTGTATTTTAATGTAACAGTGAAATTACTAGTTTAATTAAAATACAGGAAATGCTCGTTGTAATTTAGATATATAATAAGCTCGATAGTTAAATGTCCAAGAGCTAATTCAATATTAAGTAAAGTGATTTTCAATTTAAAAATTTAAAAATCAAATTTTAATTAAATTAAAAATCAGTTTCATAAGAAGGAACAACAACAAAGTCAATTATCTGTACGATATATAATTGTTTTACATAACTTCATGTATACCACAAATAAAAAGCACGGATTTCCGAAACGATCGTACAGATAATTGACTTTGTTGTTGTTCCTTCTTATGAAACTGATTTTTAATTTAATTAAAATTTGATTTTTAAATTTAAAAAAAAAAATTTTAATTTTTAAATTGAAAATCACTTTACTTAATATATATATATATAGATATATAGTAAGTTATAAAATATATATATGGCAATTAAGCTTAATTGCCATATATATTTTATAACTTACTACCTAGCTCTACCTATGTATTGAGCACTGTTGAAGTAAATACTTAAAGTTTACGCATAAATGTATACTTTCGTATATTAATTTATGTGATTAAATTAAGTATATATATATATATATATATATATATATATATATATATATATATATATATATACTAGCAAAAGTAGCTGGCGTTGACTGGGTTCAAAAACAGCCTACAGAAAATGGACTCTGATTTATGAAAGTATGATAGGTTATGAAAAGGAAGGGTTTGTAAAGAGATAGCTTCGAATTTGGGGGTATACAAACCAAAGCAAAATATGATGAAGGTAAAAATAAAATAGATATACCCAATCATTTATTATACCATACCTGTTCACACTGAAACACTTATCACAATATTCTGTGGATCTATATTAAAAAACCTTGTTAAACTTTGTGACATATTTCCATTCTATGGAGGTCAGGCGAAAACGAACACCCCATAATTTTATTATACCATATTTCTTCAAACTGAAACACAATTATCAAAGTATACTTACGCAGATAGATATGAAAAGTCTTTATTAAAGTTTGTGCATATTTCCATTCTATGGAAGCCAGGCGCGAACGCAGACCATACAATTTTATTATACCATCCCTATTTAAGTTAAAACATATTATCAAAGTATTATTATGTACATCTAAATAAAAGATACTTGTAAACGTTTTTTTAATTTTTAAATTTTTTATTTTTATACTTTGTGGATCAGGCGCGTACGCAAACCCCACAATTTAATGAATCATCATTATGCCAGATGAAACATACCCATTTCTGTGTCTCGATACATCTTCTATTATTATATGTAATCAGTTTTCTATAATAGTCAACCATATAGGAGCGTATTCGTGACCAGACACACACATAAACGTTCAGCTTCATATTATAATATATATATATATATATATATATATATAAATATCAATTTTACCACTATTTTCTCTTTTTCTTAACACCAGAAGAAAAAAATATATTGAGGAAAGCGTATCACGTTGAATATATATATATATATATATATATATATATATATATATATATATATATATATATATATATATATATATATATATATATATATATATATATATATATATATATATTCAACGTGATACGCTTTCCTCAATATATTTTTTTCTTCTGGTGTTAAGAAAAAGAGAAAAAAAATATATATATATATATAGAGAGAGAGAGAAGAGATAGATAGATAGATATAGATATAGATATAGATATATAGTAAGTTATACCTGCAATGTGCTTATGTCCTTTTTAATGTGTTTTTTTGTCTGGGAGTTTGTACTAAGTATTGGTTTGAGTGTGTTGTTGCAACAATTTTTATGCTTTGCATATTGAGCACGTGCGTTGGGTTGTTTCGTGTAGATCCATTGTACGCGCGTGTGTGTTCTAACTAAGGCTGTGACAACAGAATAGTCTTTCCATTGTTTTGACTCTCAAGTATATATCCGACACAGTTAGACACAGTAACTCAACTGAGAACCACATCATTCTATATAAAAGCATATAAGATATCAACGGATACACACTCGAGAGTCAAAACAATTAAAAGAATATGCTATTGTCCCAGCCCTAATGGAACCCGATAACTGATGTGGCGCTGTTTGGCTGAATTACCATTCAGAAATTGAAAATTGACAAATAAATAAGAAATTATGAATTTCTATTCTAATGAAGAGATAGGGTACATTTTATACACATTAACTTGATTTTATTTTCGGATCACGGGTTCAGTTCCAGGAAAAATGTTGTACATTCTATTTCTTACAAGCGTAGAGAAAGGTTTAGCCGGAAGATTTCTACCTTACTCTAACCGAAGTATGTTTGCTAATGTGAAGCCAGATAATGTTTCCATGAATAAAAAAATGTTTATTTAATAAACCCCTCTATTTATGATGGAGCTTATATATATATATATATATATATATATATATATATATATATATATATATATATATATATATATATATATATATATATATATAAGTGTGTGTATATATGTATTCAATCTGTGTTATTACGAACTGATATGTGACAAGCGAATTGACCGATAGAAGAACACATGATCATCAAACCAAAAACTAATAAGCGACAGAGTGTATTCAGATACGGTTAAGGGCCAGGACAACACAAAGTGTGTATTATTTTTCATGTATGCCATGGACAACCAAAACTGTTTCATGTATTTTTGGCAAACGTAATGATAAACTGATTTGGTGATTAGAAAACAAATTTCCTACTAGAACTGCAGCCATGTACGCAAATAAAATTATTTTACGTTTTTTTATATACGTGACGTACTTTCGGTTACAGATATGAATCTCAATCTCCTGTACAATAAGATGTGTTGTCGCCATCTTTGTTCTTGCCTTACAAGTTCGACATTTGTACCCAAAGGATGTTAGCTTATCTTTCCGCCTTCTTTCGTCGAGACTCCTACGAGGCAACCCTCATTAGCATCTTCACTCGATCCTGTTTATCATTCCAATAAACGATACAATATTAAGCACGGGAGAAATTAGACAGATGTCCGTTGAGATAGCAAACCAGCTCATTAATTACAACCTATCGATTACACGATGACATCTTGATTATCTTTCACTATTTTCAAAGGATTTTGTGATCTCGATTTTTATTGGGGATGATTTGAAGAACCCAAAACTAATTTTTCCCCGATCTGTTTGCTTTGGTAGTAATAGTATGAGGTCGGCGGGTAAAGAGACTAATACTGATTGAAACAAAGGGAATAATAATTTTGACCTTATAACGAGTAATGTAAATGTTGCTGCTTCTGCCGCTGTTGCTGCTACCGAGGATGATAAGTATCGTGATGCTGATGGTTGTCTTTGTTACGGATTATTGTTGAGTTATGAAAATGTAATTTAACCGACGTGGCGAGAGAAGAATAGTTCTTTTGAATTGAGATTCCACTGAAACATGTATGCACATATGTAATCAATAATATTCGTATGATAAACAAAATACAATCACACACACGCACACACACACACGCACGCACACACACACTGACACACACACACACACACACACACATATATATATATATATATATATATATATATATATATATATATATATACTAGTGATTGGACGATTCCAACACTTTCCTGATTCCGATATAATTATTATTTCTGTTTTAAACTTCTGATTCTGATTCTGATACAATTATTGATTTCGATATTTTAATCTTAAATATTTTTGTAGAGTGATTGTTTTTTCTCGGAGGGGGAGACGGATTATCTTATTAACTGTCCATGTATTTGCTGTAACGTAGACGGAATGTATAGATTTTAGTCTTATTGGTAGTTCAAAACATATAAATATGTATTATTTTATTGATATTACCTGTAACGGAAAATTAATTTTAAACAATGGTAAAAAATGAAAATAATCGTTTTTGGCATCAGAAAATAACAAAAACTTTTTGACATGGATAACGAGTCCAATACCCCCAGTTCTGATTTTTCCGATTCCCTGTTCCGTTTCCCTATTCCGATTCTTAATTATCGCACGAATAGTAATATACATATTAATACATAAGCATATATGTTTTCAGACTCACACACATGCACATATAAAAATATTTCCTCCCAACAATATTTTATATGACTGTAAACCACAAGATTAATTAATCTGTGATTTAATTCATTTTTATATTCGGGTAATCTCTCCTCTCTCTCTCTCTCTCTCTCTCTCTCTCTCTCTCTCTCTCTCTCTCTCGATTAATATATATATATATATATATATATATAATGTTAATTAGGTCTTCACCGATTAATAACACAATTTTTTTTTCTTGCAATTATTACAATATGTGTTATTATTCGGTGAAGACCTGATTAACATTTTATTTTTCAACATTTCTTTTTTTCGGCAAAAGTTATTTTTTGAACATCCGTCTTAAAATTTAGATTTGAAAATAAATGTTGTTTGTCCTGTCTCAAAATTATTTTTTGTTTAATTTTCCATTAAAATACAAAATTAAAGTAGACATAATTATTTGGATTATTCGAACTACTGTTCGCAACGTTTTCGCCGATGTAACTTCCGATCTTTTATTATTTTAATGTTTTTTTTTTTTGTTTTGTTTGTTTTTTTTCGAACTAAGAAATTTGCATTAGATTTCGAACATTTATCTGATTTTATTTAACCTGCTTTATGTTATGATTTAGATTTTGGGGTTTACTGTCTCAGCTTGGATATTATTCTAACAACGTTTAGGCCGATGTAAACTCCGACTTTCTTTAAGTGCATCTTGTTGAATTCGAGGACATTTGTATAGAACTCGGAAATCTTTACATAATTTCGAACAGAACGTTTTATTTAATCGACGGGGGAGTTTTCTCTTGTCCCGTCAGCCGTTCATGACCGCATAAAAGTCTTAAGTACTTCACAACTGTGTTCTTAGTATCGCCTGAAATTGCAAAATCCAGAAGACTGTCACTTAAAATTGATTATAAGGTGGGACGTTTATTTATTGCGGTTTCTACCCGGTTATGGCTGACAGAATGAGAGCACACTACTTCCGTACATTGAATAAAGAGTTCCGTTTGGAATTCCGTACCGATTGCGTATGTTTGTGTATAGAGAAAAGAGAAAGAGAAAGAAAAAAGAGAAACGGAATATTCCGACATAAAAATTCTCCAGTTCGATACAAGGTAGACGGTTACATCGACCGAAACAAGAATTGTAGCCGAAACAATCCGAATAACACAAATGATCAATATTTATTTTTTAAATTCCGACACAGAAAAAGGACATTATTTTAAACTGTAATTACATTTTAAAACAGTGATTATTGCTTCGTTTAAAGGTGACTGAATAATGTTACCGTGAGGAGTAAAATTTAATTTATCCAAACTTGATGTAGCAGAAGTTATGTATGGAGGTGAGAAGCAGACGATTACTGATGTTTTCAAAGTTAAATTAATTAATCCGGAAGTTGTAGCAACGAAAGTTAATAATCAAAATTTATAGAAGAAAGATTTATACAAACATACTTAACATGTCACCTGTCTTCCAGTCACAGCTCCGACCTCTAGTAGCACACGACACCCTCTCAAAATGAACTTAAAAATATGCTAATAAAAAATGCCACAATTGTAGCCGTCTTTCAGTGTAACCTGTGCTTTCCCATCATAGAAGCCCTACTCATTTGAAAAGAGAAACTGACTATCAATCAGGTATCAATATAGCGTTAGGATACGTTTAAATGCTTTTAAACGATTTTATTTGAATTTTTCATTTAATTCACTGAAAGTATTTTTTAAATTGATCACGCGCCTGACGACGACTCATTGGAGCTGAAAACTCGCGATTTTGACGAATTTCTTTTTACACTCAAACAAAACGTTTGAACATTGGCTCGACAAATGGAAAAGACGGATCGCACAAAAAGCAGACATAAGTAAGACTAGACATTTGTACTTATACTGACATCTAGGATTCTTACATGTTTTTATATTTGGGACATATGAAAAAAATGTAATTTTAATTAAAAAAAACGTGGAATTTTCTTGGGTCCCACTAGTATTCAGTACTGAATGTATTACATGAGATAACTCTCTGAAAGCAAGAATCATTTTTGTTTGTTTTCTCCCGTTAATATTTACCGTCATACAATGTTAACAGGTAAAAATGTCATTCCCTTACCCCCGGATTTTAAGAATGGAATGGAAGTTAGAAAGCAAAGAGCAATTCAGACCCACCCCTCCACAAGTCTAAATTTAATTAGCTGTTTATTTTTCTTTACGTCATTAGGAATAACAATAATCAATATATGCAAGATTAAATGTCTGGCGAAATTCTATGATTTTATATGAATATTACTGCTAACACTGGCGAAGCATAATTTGATTATTCGTTTCCGTTTTCTTTTTTTTTTTTTTGTTTTGTTTTTTGTTCTCTCCCGTCATTATTTTGAATTCTTTCTCTCTTTTTTTTAATCTATTTTTGTCTCTCTATTATCTCAATCTATCATCCCACCTTTTCTCTCTCGTCTTATTGCGTGACTCTTTCTTTCTCTTTTATCATCATTCTTCCATCGCCTTCTCTTTCTCACGTGTGAAAAAATCGATATTCTCTATTTTTTCATTATCTATTAACGTCCTATACTCTATTGTTATCTAAGTTGAACAATGGTTTGAATTCTTCCGCGGGGTTCTATTTGACACCAGTAATTCAATAAGTATTTAAAGAAATCTCCATCCACATTTTCCTAATTCTTACATCGTCTCTATAATTATACAAATTTAGATTTACTAGAAATGCTGCCTTTATTAAATACTAGCAAGAATACTCGTTCCTCTGTCATTTTCCAACTTATGTGTTTATAAACCATTCTACGTACCTGAGTGGCCATCGTTGAATTTGTCGCCTTGCTTGTCTGTGAGATATTATTTACACACACATTTTAACTTCAAGACAGTGGCAAAAATAACACAAAGTGCAACAAAGGCCTAACTTAAAATTCAATACAAATTTTATTAGTTCCTCGTTGCAAAAAAAAAAAAAAAAAAAGAATGCCCATTTTGCCTCTGAGAGCTGTTAACAACCTCGGAAGGTGATAGTATTTTATCTTCAACAGGAACTGGATACATGTGTATCTGTCTTCGAAGATCGGTGAATACAGCCGTTTGAAGGGCATTGGTATGATGTCTTCTGATGGAAGGATTCAATTGTCGTTTGAGTCGACATTACAGAAGTTCATAATTAATGTTCATTTGAAGTAAAAGTCTTTAATAACAGGTCAACAATTCAAACCTTAAAGTCTATGGGAGATACATATAATACTAACTGAACCTAATTATTTAGGTTTAAAATAAGGTCTCAAGGAGACACATATAATAATAACCTAGCCCAATCATTTAAGCCCAAAATTAAAGTCTCAAGGAGACGAAGGTTAGAGACGCCCAAATGCCTCATATGCGGAGAGTGAGTTCCATAGATGTTTTCTTCTCGGCCGCTTTCTGGAACTAAAAAAAGGAACGTATGCAAAGGAAAAAGAAAAAAAACGTCAAAGCGAATCGCGATAAATCAACCGAACAATTTCATTGGTCTAAAACAAATACAGTGGGAGGCATGCTGTAATTGTAGAATTTCTGACATCAGTAGATACAATAACACTTGAACGCCAATGTTAATTCATACGAAAATTTTTAAAGAAAAATAATTACAGAAAATATCAGAGCGACGTACGCGTGTGAGAGAGAGAGGGAGAAAGATTGACACATCGTCTCGTTATATCCAGCTACGCTTTTGCGAATGTTTCCGTTGGAAACAGTGCCCTGACACGTCTTTTCTGTATGAATTTTCGCCAGATAAAGAGACACGGAACCTCTACCCAGAAATCCTGTTGTATCGTGAATTCCGTCTGGAGTCACCTCACGACCTTAGGTGTAACTCAAACTTTTCCGGTAAAACACGGCCATGACCAATAATATGAAGACAGCCTGCTGGCTTTGAAAAGGGACATTTTTATTAATTAACTATTATTTGTCATTATTATTATTATTATTATTATTTTTAATTCGACGATTGTTTGGATTTATACATAACAAATGGTCCAGTTTCGCAATATTGTTTTATTTTCTGAACACTGGTGCAACCAGATCAGGCCGTCTGAAGATATCGGTATCTAAGTCTAAAATGCATCAAGCGTTGATGTTATGTTTCCCCCCTCCCTTTCTCGTGGCATGGCAATCATCCTCTACAAAGCCAAACATATAAACATCAATTTTCTTCTACAAAACAACAAAACTAAACACTATAAAAAAATATCTGAAAATATAAATAACTTGAAAGAATAAAACTTTTTACAAAAATGACTGGATTTAAAACACCTCAAAGGAGTTGATACGCCGTAAAACACAACAACTAACCAAACAATCAATTTCCTGAATAAATATTTAGCACCTGTATTCAAATCTTCCTTTGTTTGTAGGGTCCGACTCGATTTCCAACAAGTTGCGATGTGTTTTGTACTTGCAATTGAATACGTATATTGGTTTTAATTTTTCCTTTACTTGACGTTTAAATTTAAAAGTTTTAAATGGAAAAATTTTAAAATGTAATCTGATTCATTGTAATTCCTATGTAAGCTTTCATTAGAAATATTTTTTTCGTGTTTACAGCAGCTATTAATGAATGTTTATTATCTTAACTTAATATTGCAAATATTTTATGTAGCGAAATTCGCGAGGCGATAACGAGCTAGCAAATTCAGTTAATCGTTAATATCGAGGTATGTCGTCAGATCGACATAGGGGAGATGATTTATATATATAAATATATATTCAGAATTTGAGAGATTGTATATAATAAATTCCACAGACAAATAACGTCGCAGCCAACAAGAACCATGACAGTCGACGAACCGGAAGTCCAAGACTCGAGTTTCGCCCTCATTTGGGCTCATCAGTTAGACACATCTGAACTCACGATTCGAAACCCGAGCCTCTTGCAGGCGAGGCAAGATGCTTTTTGTTCAGTTGGTAGAGTGCCTGCCTCGCATGCAAGAGGCTCGGGTTTCGAATCCTGAGTTCGGATGTGTCTAACTGATGAGCCCAAATGAGGGCGAAACTTGAGTCTTGGATTTCCGGTTCGTGGACTGTCATGGGTCTTGTAAGCTGCGACGTTGTTTGGCTATGGAATTTATTATATATATATATATATATATATATATATATATATATATATATATATATATATGTATATATATATATATATAGAGAGAGAGAGAGAGGGAGAGAGGGAGAGAGATAGAGGGGGGGAATGGGAAATGAAGACACAAACATATATATTGGTGGATATAGATTGGTTCATTTATTCAACAAGGAAATACAAACAATTAGTTGGGGGATAGAAGGAACTTATAGAATTGAGCTCATTTTTTTCTCTAACGCACTAAGCTATATATATATATATATATATATATATATATATATATATATATATATATATATATATATATATATATATATGAATGGAAATGTATAAAAAAGAATACGAAAAGTATAAAAGTTTATAACTTTTCTTTATTCGTTTTCTATTGGTGACGTGCAGGAATACAAAATAATATTATGAAAAAAATTCAAAAACTTTTTTTACAAAGTTATACATACACATATATATATATATATATATATATATATATATATATATATATATATATATATACATTCAGCCACTTTTATGAGTCGTAGACGATGAAACACGTGTCAGTTGATAATTATATTTTAAACAATATATATGTCGCTCCGCATTTGGGGGTACCAAATTAGTAAAAAAGGAAAATTATTACCAAATCGCATTTAGGTAAAAATGCACTTCGTATAAATAATGGTATCACATACAAAAACAAGTAAATAACATCTATATAAAAAGCGTTATATTCAGGTGTTGAGGTTTAGGTTTCTAACCATGGGATTCTGATTTCGAATCTCGCTAAATTCAGCCACTCTGATGAGTCGTAGACCACGACGAAACACGTGTTAGTGGGTGATTATTATAATATTTTAAACATATATATATATACATATATATATATATATATATATATATATATATATATATATATATATATAAATTAGTGTTGGGACGATTAATCGGAATCGGGAGTCGGAAAAAATCGAAAGATTTGGGGGGTATTGAAATCGGTATCGAAAAAATTGATGCCTATTTATGATTATTTTAATTGTCTTTGGTTATTTGATTTTGTTTAAACCAAAATCTTCGATTGCTGGTAATAATGATAAAATAATAAATATTTAGTGATTTTAAAATACCAATAAAGCTCAAATCGATAGATCATCCCTCACAAATGTATTTTGAAGTTTAGGAAAATTTCTGCATAATTAACATGTGCTTTTACGAAAATCAGGGAAAATAACTATTTTATAGTATAATAATTAGAGATTTATAAAGAATCGGGATCGGTAATTGTATCGGAATCGAGAATTTAGCACAGAATCGGGAATTTAGCACGGAATCGGGAATTTAGCACGGAATCGAGAAAACTATTGGAATCGTACCATCACTTATATATATATATATATATATATATATATATATATATATATATATATAATTACGCTAAAACCTATGATAGTTTGCTTGAAGCATTGATTGTAATTAATATGTATTTTTATTACATTTATTAAAACCAAAGAAAGCATATTAAGAACGAAACATAAGAGGCGTATGTGATCAGCAGTCGCATGTATATAGAGTATCACAAGTAGTAAATGTTGAAGCAAGATGCTTTTACATTACATTTAAATTTTGTATGTAAATACAGTCGAAAAATAGAGAGCAGATTGACAATTCCAGAAGCCAGTAGCTCGAGTAAAGTAAAAAATTATATCTTGGAACTCTAAAGAAGACAGATTTGCTAATAGTTGGGGTTTTCGAGGGTGTTTACGTTGGAACAGTACAAATGCGATAATTCTATTCCATGTAATGCCACAAAAAGAACGATGCAACATTGAGGCGATGAAAATGAGACCGCTTGGTAGACAGTGAGGGAGCTCTCAGGTTACAACCGAAATGATGCATGTGGAGTATTTACGTTAAGGAGTACAAGTGCAGTTAGTTCATTGGAGCACATTCCGTGGAAGTACTTGCAAAAATAAATGTAGGGATACGACGACGCGGCGACGGGATAGAACCTATTAGTTAAGAAACTCTTTTGTTTTCCTGGACTCTATACAAGTGGAGGAGACTCATGGTTTGTGCTGGAGTCCCGATTTGACACAGTACTTCATATCATTCACGTATGCGTGCAGTACTATTGTCATAGGGATACCAGCAGATTGGACAAATTTTCTAGCTCGTTAGAGAGAGTCTAACTTATTTACAGCAGACTTCACAGTATTTACAGTATCTTCTATATGTTTTTTTTTTCAATTTATATTGCCTGTGAATGTTGGAGGGCGAACTTCAAACTATCGGGAAGGATGCTATCAACCATAATAATCATGATTGAAAGTTTCTTATAACTTTTTAAAGTAAGAAGTTTTGTCTTAGTAGCATAGAATATAACCATTCATCTTGGTTTTTATTCTACTACATATTAGCGGTCACTTTTTGATGACTCGACAATTATTTTGTATATGTGTGTTCGATTTTCTTTATTACTTTTAATCCCAAACAAGGTATATTGCGACTTGGACATAAGGAGCTACTATCTGTGATTAAGAGGTTCTATATAGAAAGCTGTGTAGCATCTGTTCGCATTGCCTTTGAATCTCTTTACGTTAGTACAATCAGAAAATCAAGAAAAGAGGGGAGTATTCCAAAATTTGGAAGATCGGAGGACGAAACAATTAGATTAGAAGACTTCCCGGCATCATGGAACCTCTACATATCAGGGGTGGAATTTTTCCGTCCGTCAGGTTAATCAGAGGCATTTACATTGACGGGGCACAAGTGCTACGAGTTCGTCAGATCACATTTTATTAAAATACTTGTAAAACAGAAACGGGAACTTGCTCGCGTATCGAGAATAGGCCGTAGTCTCATCAGCAAATATTTCAACCCCAGGTTCTATTGCAAAAATGGAGGAAATCTTTTATGAAAGTCAGGAATCATAAATGTCCAAATATCGACCCTACTTATATTGCAAAAAATTTAATGAGGCGGTTTAAAATTCAGATGAGTCCGGGAAAATGAAAGAAGAGATTGACAAAACTGAATACGTATAGACAATGAATTTGTTGTTCTCTTTCCCAAAATTAATTTATTTTTAAATTCTCTATATACATTTCATTTGCTATTATATAGAACTGAAATCATTAAAAAAAAATTATATTTCGAGTAAAACACAAAGCAAAAGTCTGTTTGCTGCTGAGAAGCATTGAAAAGTTTCTGGGAAATAATTAGGGTCTACAGAAAATGTGCAGCACTTTTAATGTTTTTATATTTCAATACTGTATCTATTTGTAATTTATATACGTTATTTTCTGGGGTTTATTGTACATATTCAGTATTGATTCGTACATTTTATTTTGTATTTAAATACGTCCGTTAATAATCATTGCTTAGATATAAATGCTAAATGTTTTAAAAAGCCACATCGATCCATAAAATGAAAACAAAATGAACTTAGTAACAAATTGTAAATAGAAAATAATTCCTTTTATAAACAATACGTCGAAGAAAGTTTAGACAATATGGTACTTACCAGTTTTGCTGTAACATGTATTATTTTAGTTTATATTAGTTTATTTTTATTTTTTATTCTGTAAATTCGTGATGCGTAAACTTATTTGTTAATTAATAACTTTATTACTCGTCGGAGCAAGTAGAAAATCGGAGTACAGTCCCCTTAACGGTTAAAATGAGTTTCCTTATTATTAACGCCTAAATATTTAAAACAAATATTTTATCTATACTAAAATATACAAAATGCAATTATTAAAAAAATATATAGCATGGGGGGATGTCTGTTTATAACTTCGTAACGGTTTAAATGGTGCAGATTATCAGAAAATAATTAGTAAGATTTGAACTCCTATAGCCGGTTTCGTAGGCCGTATCTATTAGATCAACTATGCACAAACTTTGACAAAAAAAGTACATTGGTTCGCGCATTCATTCGAATATTCATTTGCATAAATAACGTCCTCATTTGCATAAAAACATTCTCATTTGCATAAATGACTAAATTTTCTTTCTCCATCTCTAATTACAGATGACCATCGGGTTAATAACACATGTTGGTTTCGATCAGCTGATAAGATCATATGGTAACTACAAAAGTTATATGTAACACCATAGAAGAATGCCGCGCAGTAATTCCTCTAACATTGAAGAGGTCTAAAGATGGCTGTATGGTCTATTTCCAGCGGAGAGTAATATCTCCTCTTCTCTTCGTGAATAAGGGCTTCGCGGTCTCGTTTTTCTTAGCTAAGTTTATAAAAGTATCAGTTCTTGCTCGGAGGTCATCCGCTAATATTTCCCCCCCCCACACTTTATAGGAAAGAGGGATTGCTTTAGTGTTGTTGTTGTTGTTGTTGTTGTTGTTGTTGTTGTTGTTGTTTTTGAGCATCATTCATTAATTCATTCCGTATGGATCAGATAATTATTGCTGGATTTCATTTCATTGATATTTTTATAATTGGATGTCTTTCTAGCAAGATATCGGACACTTAGAGGAGAGGTTACATGAAGGTTGCCAACATGTCTAAGTGAAAGTGTTCTATGGAACGAACTGGGGTTGAACTTGGTACATCCAAGTTTATAATCCGTGTTGTTAACTACTTATTCACCATCACCTCCATAATACCGTTGTCTGATGCGTTCCCACTGGGAAATGCCGACGGTTTAGAACAGTACTACAAGTACAAAGGGTTCCCTTTTGGGGAGAAAGTTGGATTTCTCAATTTAATTTGATTGTGTCATATAAAAGATCGTTATGGATGCGTGTAAGCACAGGCTTTCGGCGAGTATAAAAGTGTAGCATCTGTTCTGTTTTCGATTACAGAGTATAAATCATTCTAGATTGTATTAATTTTATTTTTATCCCGCGTGTCATGAAAACCAAGTATCTTCAATCTATTATGATCTATAAATGTTTTTTTTTAAATTATTTTCAGCGCAATGTCGTCCCACAATTTCCAAAAAGGATTTAATCTCGATGTCTATAATGCGCAGTTGTCCACAGTATTAAAACAGAAGTCGGCTCCGTATTACATTCGACCCCAAGGAAAAACAAGAAATGACTGTTTGAGAACTTCTACGATTTCAGCAGTTCTTACATTTGAAACTGACTCACCTGGTTGCAACTATGGCCAATTATGTGTAGAGAACAGTTTTTTAAATTTTCATTTTTCACATGGAGGTCACCACTTATCAAGGCCCGGAGGCCACTCAAGGATAAGGGTTATTGCGTGTACAGTAATTAATGAGATAGTATTGTAGTAATCATTAGTACTGGAGATTTGATAGAGTGTCTTACTTAAGGGGGTGGTTTTTTTCAGGAATTTGTTTATGTTGGACTTGAAGACATCCAAGTTGTAGTCAGGTGGGAAACAGGCAAACGGAAGAGAGTTCCAGAGTCGTGCACTTCTGAGAAAGAAGCTCTGCTCATGGAATCTACGTTTGGATTTAGGCACAGATAAAGAGTGGGGAAAATTATTGACAGTAGTTTCAGCCAGAGGGGTGTTTCTCGTGAAACCTTGGCTAGGGGGGGACGAAAGATTGGAGCCCAGACGAGCCATGGAAATAACGAGAAAACAAAGACAGGCTCGCAACATCTCTTCTGTGGGAGAGAAGCTGCAGGGAAGAGAAAAGGGCACCCCACTAAGCTACGAAGTCTATTTTGTACTCTGTCAAGGCAGGATAGGCTGTTTTTAGCAGCTCCTGTCCAGATTTGGCAGCAGTACTCCATCCTTGGCCGGACTTGGCTTTTATACAGATAAAGAATTGCATTAGAAAGACGGCGCCCGTACCACCTGCAATTCCAAGGATAAGGTGATTGTCAGGATAAAACTGATGCTGAGGGGGCTTCCACTCCAAGTGTACTGTAAAGGCGGGGCGTTTTGAGGTTAGTATTCCGCTTGGTAATCCTGGTTGAAATTAGACCACTTTCACTAAGTAAGCTGTGTTTGGCCAAACTGTTCTAAGAGATGCCTTTTGAATTTGAGGACACATACATTGGCCAAGATAAAACTTTTTCTATGCTTTCCAAAAAGTCTCATGCTTGTCTCAGGCACCCTTTACTCCTGTGTATGTTTTGAATTATCCAAACTACTGTTATCATCTTGGACTTTATGCTCACAAGGTTTCAGTTGATATAATCGATATTCGTCAGTTGCATTTTATCGAACTCGGGAATCTTTATGTCGAACTCAGAAACCAGTACAGAATTGCGAATAAAACCCTCTTTTTTAATGGATGTGGGTACGTGCATCTCATTCCATCAGCCACGGTGAGAAAAACATCCAAAGTTATTTGTGATTGTAATCATTAGGGCTAGGACAACAGCATATTCTTTTCATTGTTTTAACTCTCGAGTGTGTATCCGCTGATATTTTATATGCTTTTATATAGAGTGATGTGGTTCTCTGTTGATTAACTGTGATATATACTCGAGAGTTAAACAATGAAAAAAATATTCTGTGACAGTCCTAGTAATCATACTTGTAGGCTTTTTTCTTTGTTTTTTACACAAGCATCACCACATTATCAAGGCCAAGAGACCACTCGAGGATAAGAGTTAAAGAGTGTACAGTAGAAATTGGACAATATAGTAATCAATTCGGTAAATTTGTTAACTTATATCAAGAATTTGTTTACGTTAGACTTGAAGACACAGCCAGAAAGCAGGAAAACGGAAGACAATTCTACACGCGTGCAATTCTAAGAAAGAAGCTTTGTTCATGGAATCTACGTTTAGGTTTGGGCACAGATAAAGAGAGGGGGGAATTATTGATAGTGTTTTCAGCTAGACGCGTGTTTCTTGTGAAAGTTTGGCGAGGGGTGACCATAGAACACTTTCCATGAAAATAACGATACATCAGAGACAAACTCGCAACATCTCTTCTGTGAGATAGAGGTTGAAGGGAAGAGAAAAGAACATCTCCTACGAGGTTACGAAGTCTATTTTGAACTCTATCAAGGCAGGACAAGTCCTTTTTAGCAGCTCCTGCCCAGATGTGGCCACATTATTCCATCCTTGGACGTACCTGTCTCTTATATAGATAGAGAATTGCATCGGCAGTGAGATATCTACTGGATCGATAGAAAGAGCCCACCATTTTTCCAGCAGCCTTGGCAACAGATTTGATGTACGTGTTCCATTTAAGATCAGGAGTAACGGTCAAGCCAAAAAGCTTGTCAAAACTTGAGGTCTCCTGAAGACGAGAGACATTCATTTCAATTGATGCCAGATGTGGATCAGAGGTTGATGATGTAAAGAGAGAAGCTTGGTTTTAGATGCATTAAAAGTAACCAACCACTCCTTTCCCCATTGTACCACGTGCTCAAGATCAGAGGAGAGAGAATCGGAGAGAACTTGGTCGTTTACTGTCTTAGATGTGCTACCATAAATGGTAGTGCCATCAGCATAAATGTCTACAAATGATGTAAGGATGTGATTTGGAAGATCATTAATGTATATCAGGAATAGAGTAGGGTCCAGGATGGAATCCTGAGGGACTCCAGCATTAATACTGTGAGCTTCTGATTTTTGCCCCTCAACTACTACTCTTATGAACCTATCTGAAAGAAATGATTTAATAATTGAGAAGACATTTCCCGCTATACCATAGGTAGAGATCTTATGAAATAAACCTTTATGCCATACTCTATCAAAGGCCTTATATATGTCAAGTGCAATTTCCCTAGAAATGTTGCCTCCGTCGAGAGATTTGCTAATCCTATGAGATATAACTGTAAGCACATCTGCTGTAGATCTAGCAGAACAGAAACCATATTGAGTGTCACTAAGAAGGTTATTTTTTGTAGATTTAATATCGCTTGCACGTAAAATGGAGCCTATAACCGCCAGAAGGCTTTCCATTATAATTGATTATTACTTAGCACATATATCGTTACCAAATATATCCTCGTGGATTAGATTAAATAAAATGTTCTCGAGTTTGACGTGAAGATTCTCGAGTTTGACAAGATGATTAGATATTGTATAAAGCGACATGTTGTGATGTGGAAAATGACGTGGCCCCTTTTAAGGGAGCGGGGGGCTTCTACATAAATAACCCCTATATCTAGTTTCTAACCTTGTGCCTGACTTTGTGATGAAGTTAAAAACGTTTCATGCAGGTGTTTTGTGGGTTTGGGAAGGTTAGAGCCTGTCGGTTGGGTTTGAATGACAAGTGTTTATGAAACTTTAGTGGTGTCAGAATAATTCAAGAAAGGTCAGACTTACACGCGGATATCTGAAGTTGGAAAAAATAAAACATTGCGTAAAACGCATCTCTCTCTTTCTCTCTCTCTCTCTCTCTCTCTCTCTCTTTCACTCCCTTTCTCTCTCTTTCTTCATTGAAAAGCAGAGAACATAGTAGTTTGGTGTGCCCGCAATGGGTCGACTAAATATGCTTCCTGCTTGTTAACTGTTAAATAAATTATATATTTTTATAAAAATGCATATGTTCGCTATTTTTGTACAAGTGTTCGATTTCAGCATACGGTTGCTCCCATGAATGAGACGACGGCAAGCGGCCTGTGGCGACGCAATAAAAACACAAGAAGTGACCCATGCCAGACAGTTATAGCCGACGACATATCGACCCGTTTTTGTTGATGTTTCGTTGGATATCGTTTATTCACCGACATTCCTCAACCAAGCAACCCTCCCGGGGAAGCGATAGTATCATAGTGATAATAACGTTTGAGAAAAAAACGGTAGTTTGAATAATAAAGCTAATAATCTATATATTAATAGAATAGCGCGTGTGTTATTTATTTTGTGTTATTTTTACATCCGAGCGACTGTCGTTTAATTGTTATGGACTTCCATTTCTGGTAATAAATAATTTTACGAAAAATTCTACCAAGAATTTTTCGTAAGTTTTCATTTCGGTTTCGATTATAGCTGATGGCACTCAAGTCATGTATTTTTTCATAAATAATTTTATCATTCTAAATCAGTCGTGCATTTCAGGAAAATGGTAAATTCGGCTCAAACGTGATATTCAGACCGCCACGAAGTGATTCAATATATTATTGGATATATATATGACGGCTACGATTACACTTTGAACAGGGAAGGTTGTATGGCAACAAGTTTATTATCGGTGTCACAGACAAAACTATGGTAGTGACAGACTATTATTTAGTGCCATTTAAATGTTACCTTGTGCCAAACAAGGTTGAAATAATTAAATACTAATGTGGAGTAAAGTAATATAGGAATAAAGATTAGTTTTATAGGTAATAAAAAATGTCTTCGTTCAAAACCGATATGCAAATATATGGCAGTTTAATAGCATGTCCTGCTGACTTGGCAGGTCGAGAGCAAGGTCAAGGTTTGACTTTAAATATTGATGATGGAGAGACGCTCGGAAAGACAAATCAATTCACGATGGTCACAAATATGGTTCTATTATAAACAAACACAGGCTGTTAAGCAAGTTGCAATTGGCAGAACCTGTCGCTCCACGCATCTCCACAGCGATCGGTTGAACACAATTCTGTCGAAAAGACGAGCATATTTTGATTGTTGGCGATATTGCCTGTCAAAGCAAGTCACATACAAGCGCGTTTTTTTAAAGGAAACACGGTTAAGTCATCTAGCCGTTTCAACTCCCACTGTCGGGGCCAAGTAGTTCGAGGGTGGATGGGAAGCCTCGATGTCTAGGCGCGTTGGAAGATAAGAGCGCTGTGTCTATGAAATTCATACTATTCGTTTATAAGAACAGACTGCATAAAGTCGGGCGGGATCAAAGTGTAGCATCTGTTCTTCAGATGCTGCAAGCTATGACTAGCAAAGACCAGATGTGGGGGCAACCTCACATGCCTGACCTTTAACCAGCTCCCATTTCCCACCTCTCGGGAGCTGGTCCCCTTTTCCCTTCCCCCTCCCTTCACTCCTCACATTAAAAATTGGCCTTGTGCCTAATTTGCTCGGTAGGGGAGCAAATAAATACTATCAAAGTGTAGTATCTGTTCTTCAGATGCTGCAAGCTATGACTAGCAAAGACCAGATGTGGGGGCAACCTCACATGCCTGACCTTTAACCAGCTCCCATTTCCCACCTCTCGGGAGCTGGTCCCCTTTTCCCTTCCCCCTCCCTTCACTCCTCACATTAAAAATTGGCCTTGTGCCTAATTTGCTCGGTGGGGGAGCAAATAAATACCATCTGTTCTTCAGATGCTGCAAGCTATGACTAGCTATGACTAGCAAAGACCAGATGTGGGGGCAACCCCACATGCCTGACCTTTAACCAGCTCCCATTTCCCACCTCTCCGGAGCTGGTCCCCTTTTTCCCTTCCCCCTCCCTTCACTCCTCACATTAAAAATCGGCCTTGTGCCTAATTTGCTCGGTGGGGGAGCAAATAAATACCATCTGTTTCGGCAGATACTGCAAACAAAGACCATATGTGGGGGTAACCCCACATACGAGACCTTGGTCAATGTAGGAGCAACCCTTCATACCAATTGTCACTATCCAGCTCCCCTACTCCCCGGGGAGTTGTTCCCCATTTCCCCTTCACTCCTCACTTTAAAAATCGGCCTTGTGCCTTATTTGCTCAGTGGGGGGGGGGGCAAATAAATACCTCAAAGTGTAGTATCTGTTCTGCAGATGCTGCACTTAAGATAATTTGTACCAGTCAATGGAGGGGAAACCCTATATCCTGGGATAATTATTATTGTTGGTAACCAGAGTGCCCCCCTTTTGCCTACTTTTAGGGGAGCTGGTTTTTACCCCACATTAAAAACGGCCTTGTGCCTAATTTGCTTTCGTGGGGGAGCAAATAAATACAATAAAGTATATGTATTTTAAAGTTAAACTGCAAAACCTGTTGCAAGACGATCATCTTCAACAAAACATCATCTAATCTGTTGTACAAGTGTTTTAAGCCGATTATAAAGAAAGGATTAAGGATCGAGATGTACAAATAATGTTACTTGAATGGAGAAAGGATGAGGAATAGAACGTTAGAATTGATTCTGGATAATGAGAGGAAAAGTGTTTTAAAGAAAAAAAAGATAAAAAGCAGAGAGAAGAAAGAAAGAATCAAAGAAAGTAAAGAAGTTGAAAACAAATACTAGACGAAAGAGAAATAGAAAAGAAATAAAAAAGAAGGAAAAATGAAAGAAACATGAAATAACAGACAGAAAAAAAATTATGAACGAAACAAAGAAGTGAAAGAAAAAAAGAATTATATAAATCAAGAAGGAAAGCATGAAAGAAAAAAAGCAGAATAAAAATAAAAATAGGGAATGAAAATTAGAAAGAATAAAAGAAAGAGAGAAAGAAAGAAGAAATTAAATTGAATATACATAAACAAAAAGAAAGACAAAAGAAAGACAGAAGCAATAAACAAAAGAAGAAAAGAAAGAAAATTAGAAAGAGACACATGAATATCAAAATAAAATAGAAAAAAATAAGAATGAAAGGAAAAA
The DNA here is from genome assembly GCF_053919585.1 of Euprymna scolopes. Classification (NCBI taxonomy): domain Eukaryota; kingdom Metazoa; phylum Mollusca; class Cephalopoda; order Sepiida; family Sepiolidae; genus Euprymna; species Euprymna scolopes. The sequence continues at coordinate 112,990,189 of NC_136483.1, read as the reverse complement.
GAAAATATTATAAAGAACACTTAAAAAAGAACACTTAAAAAGGAACACTTAAAACTATCAAAAGCAGAAAAAAGAAATAAAGAATTAAAGAAAGAAGATAGAAGTAAATTATAAAAAAAAATGACCGATAACAAAAACGAAAGCAAAAATCTAATATTTTTAAAAAATTAAAAATAGAAGAAATTAAAAATGAACGAGGAAATAAAAAGACCGCAAATACAAAATTGATACCCCCATTCAGTCTCGAAAGACAAAGGATACCTCCTGTAGGGGCAGATGTGCGTGTAATTGTGAGGCAATGGTTGCGCAATCTATACCAAAACCACTCCTGAGTCGGCATTGCTTGAATCCAGTAGCAAGGAGTAGTCCAGGATGACTGGAAACAATGTCGAGATAAGCCCAGAGCACATACACCACCTGGAAGTCCCAAATGGCCACCCATTTAGTACTGACCAGGTTCAACGTTGCTTAACTTCGGTGATCCAGAGGGAACCGGTATGTCAACGTGATTATGCCGTAATAAATATAAATACAAAATAAAAAAGAAAGAAAAAAGAACAAAGAATGAATGGAAGTGAAAATAGAAATATGTAGATAGAAAAAAATTGGAAATAAGTCAAATAAAAAAAAAGATAAAAAGAACAAAGAAAAATACAAAAAGAAAAGAAAGGATCAAGGAGCTGCTAGAAAAGACTTGTTCTGCCTTGATAGAGTTCAAAATAGACTTCGTAGCCTCGTAGGATATGTTCTTTTCTCTTCCCTGCAACCTCTATCTCATAGAAGATATGTTGCGAGTTTGTCTCTGATGTATCGTTATTTTCATGGAAAGTGTTCGACTGAGCTTCAATCTATGGTCCCCCCTCGCCAAACTTTCACAAGAAACACTCGTCTAGCTGTAAACACTATCAATAATTCCCCCCACTCTTTATCTGTGCCTAAACCTAAACGTAGATTCCATGAACAAAGCTTCTTTCTTAGAACTGCACGCCTGTGGAATTGTCTTCCGTTTTCCTGCTTTCCGGCTGACTACAATATGGTTGTGTTCAAGTCTAACGTAAATAAGTTCTTGATGAGCCGTTCTATATAAGTTATAAAATTTACCAAATTTTCATTACTAATGATTACTATATTGTCCAATGTCTACTGTACACTCGTTAACCCTTATCCTTGAGTGGCCTCTTGGCCTTGATAAGATGTGATGTCTATGTAAAAAAAAAGGAAGTACACGAAAGGAATGAATTAACTAGGAATGAATATAAAAAAAGATGATGCGTAGGAAAAAGGTTTAAAATAAGGAAGTTAAAAAAGAAACAAATAAAAGAGATAAAAAGCAAATAAATGATAGAGAATGAATGAATTAAAGAATGAACGAATGAATGAATAAAAGAATGAATGAATTAACGAATGGACGAATGAATGAATGAATCAATGAATGAATTAACGAATGGACGAATGAATGAATGAATGAATTAACGAATGGACGAATGAATGAATGAATGAATGAAATAACGATTGAACGAATGAATGAACGAATGGACGAATGAATGAATGAATTAACGAATGTGTGAATGAATGAATGAATTAAAGAATGAACAAATGAATGAAATAACGAATGAACGAATGAATGAATGAATGAATGAATGAAATAACGAATGAACGAATGAATGAATGAATGAATGAATGAATGAATGAATTAACGAATCAACGCATGAATGAATTAACGAATGAACGAACGAATGACTGAATGAATTTAAGAATGAACGAATGAATGAATGAAATAACGAATTGACGAATGAATGAATGAATGAATGAACGAAAAAAATGGAAATCTTTTAAAAGAAAACGTTCGAAAATAATAAGTTGAAAAAACAGATAATAAATAAGTAGCCATAAAATGAGGTAGAAATAAAGAATACATAAAAAAAACGGAAATCTGTAAATATGAAATGTTCGACGAAGTAAGCTAAGAAAATAAAGCGGTAATTAATGGTGAAAAAAGAAAGAATAGATAAAAGAGACAAGAAAGAAAATATGACGAAAGAAAAAGTATGAAAATAACTAAAGGAAACAAAGAAAAAGAAATAAAACACAAGAATAAACGAAAGATAAACTAAAGAAAAAAATGTAGAAAAGAGACATTTCGAAAATATTCAAAAGGAAAAAAAGCTGCCTCTAAATCTAAACGTTAATTCCATAAGGAAGGCTTCTTCCCTAGAACTTCCCGCCTCTAGAACACTGTTGCACTGGCCTACTTTCCAACCGACTGCAATATTGTAGCGCTCAAGTCTAATATAAACAAGTTCTAATTGAGCTGACCTCTTACATAATCAAAATTTTTCCCAATCTACATTATTAACGGCTACTACACAACCACCTTACATTTTATAAATCCTTATCCTCAAGTGGCCTTCAGGCCTGGATAAGTGGTGACTTTCTTGTAAAAATATTGAAACAGAAAGAGAACAGAAAAGAAAGGAAACAGATTTTTTTAAAAATGACGAAGCAATAAAATAAAGTTAGCAGACAAAGAAATGTCTAAACTAACAACAAAGGATCTCTCAATCTCTTCCTCGTTTTCTCTGATTAGTTCAAAAATCCGCCATAATTCCATTTCGACGTGAAAAATCTGCGCAACTCACAACTTTACTATTCTATCTATTTTTCTTTCTGTATTTTTTTTCGTCGCAAACTTTCATCTTCCTGCGATCTTAAGCGATTCGAAACAGATGAGACACAGACTTAGCAAAGCTCGTCCCCGCCAACATTCTCTCGCTCGCACTTGTCACTTTTCAAGACAAATGCTTAAGTCAATGTCAATCGCTAAGTAAATCTCTTTCTTTTCTTGCTCGTCGTTGTTTCGATTACCTCATCTGACTGCTCTCTCCTGTCAGTGTTCCGCTCTGAGAGTGCCTCGCCGCGTTTGGTACCACCCCAAATTTATTGGCCAATCATGATGTTTGAATCTGCGCCAAGAGAATCTCTACTATTAGAATAAAGGAACTTCGTCTGTTTGTCTGTGAGTTCGTTTCCTATGGACTCGAAAACAGCCGGGCCGATTTTTATCAAATTTTACACCAATGTACTCTATATGTCTGGGGATGTTCTTAGATAGGTTTTGTACCGGAATACCTTCGATAAGTATCGATAATCGACAATCAAAATAATCCGATGAAAGAAGGAACAGGCGATTTTGGCAAAGTTAACGCGTTATAAAGTCTAACATCACAAGTGCTTTGGAGAAATTTTATTATCACACAAACCAAAAGGCCCGAAATATAAAATCAACAGTAGGTTCTTTGATATGACAGTGATGCGTTCGAAATGTTTCTGTTTACAGCAAAATTGAAGCATGATACTTGACTTTTGTATTTTAAACTTTAATTCAAACCATTATATATATATATACAAATAAGTTCAGTAGAATCCCGGAATACGGTGGCCCTAGGATACGTTTTTTTTTCAGGTTACGATGTGGAATACAATATTTTTTCCGGCTCTTGGATACAGTGTTAGTTATAATGTTATTTGATTATATACATGTGTATTATATACTGCACTGCACTTTGTTTCTAATTTTTAATGCCGTATATCGGAGTTCTAATGTATATAAAATGAAGTGTACATTCTCTACAGTGCAATGTTGACTACAATGTATTGTGGACTGTTTATTTATATATGTTTATTTTATATGTCGGGCACTGTGTAGAGGCATGCGAAGCTTCCTCCCGCTGCACTGCTTGGAGTCTCAAATTAGAGCAGGCAATTAATCGATTTGATTGAAAAAAAAATGGGCAATTTTACCGATTTCGATTACATTAAGATTGGACTGAAATATTCGTTGATCATCATTCAATTCCAGGCAATGTCAGGTTTCCCTACTTGTACCAAATATATGCTAGTTGATGGGAGCTCTTTAATGGATGTGGTTGTTCTGATTCTACCATGAAAACGGATATGCATCGTGATTTGAACAGAAACTCCCTATTATTAAGTGCTTCTAATGTATCAGTGAAATATAATTCTTACACGAAATGAATATAAAAACGTGTATAGTCCGTTTAAATGACATTCTATTCGACCACATAAATGCTTACGAATTCATTACAAATTTCGAAGAGTCATCGGTTTTGTAAACAAGTAATTAAAGATTAAAAAAAATAACTGACATGTTTATTACGGAACTGAAATGCATTCTGGTTAATTTCATTTTGTAAATATTTTTCTTTCGACGAATATAACAATTTCATTTGCTATAGAAAGTAAAACATAATAATTCAATCTGTAATTATCAATGTTACGGCATATAATATAATAATTATTAAGTATTTACAAACACTAGTGTTTCATCCTTTCGGGAATCATCAGTACAGGGTGTCACGATTAACATTGGTCGATAGATCCGAACCCGGCAACAGAAGCCATCTCTGGCTCCATTAGAAAGGACTTAATCCATTCAGCTGCCGTTATATACTGTCGAAATGTAAACATTTATTTAAAAAATAAGAGTGATCCAATCATTATATGATAATCTGAGCATAAGAGCTAAATTGACCGATTTTATTTCAACCGAATTCCCGACGTTATCCGGGATTGAATGATGATCAACGAATGTCTCACACTCCCATATTTTTTATTGTTATCGAAATTGGGAACGCATTTGGAGGAACCTCTACATGCATCCCTGCAGTTACTTAATCCATAATACATTGTAACCTGCATTGCACTATAGAGAACTTGCTGTTGATTGTATAAAATTATTTTTATATATAAAGGCTTGAATTAAAGATTAAAAAACAAAAATCTATTATCATTCAAAACTGTGCTATCAACAGAAACATTACCTTCGAACGCGTCCTTGTAATATCAGAGAACCTACAGTTGATTTTATATGCCTGCCCCTTCTGCTTGTGCGTTCATTATGGCTTCAATTTAAGTTTAAAATGAAAAAGTAATGTATCATGGTGCAATTGTGCTTTAAGCATAAACGTTCATTTCGAACGCGCCTCTGTCATATAAAAAATCTACTGTTTATTTTATATGTCGCGCGTTCCGGGTTGCGTTGTAATTAAATTTCTCAAATACACTTGTGTTTTTAGACTTTATAACGCGTTAACTTTGTCAAAATCGCCTGTTCCTTCTTTCATCGGATTATTTCGATTATCGATTATCGATTATCGATACTTATCGAAGACATTCCGATACAAAATCTATTTAACAACTTTCTGCCTGGTATTTAAAGTACTGTCGTGTGAAATTTGATAAAAATCGGCTCAACCGTTTTCGAGTCCATAGGAACACGCTCTCTCTCTTGCTATATCTCATTCACAGACACACACACAAAGTTTCTTTTATATAATGACTAGCGGGGTACCCGGCGTTGCCCGGGTGTGGAGAGGTGGTGTATTAAGTAGCTTCGGTAGGAAGCCCAGGTGGAGAGAGGTGTTAAAATGTTAGTAGTAGGGGGAATCAAAACAACAGTAGGCATCCCGGGTGGGGAGAGGTGTTTTTAAAAAGTAGTAATAGACAGGCAGGTTCGAACCCGTAACGCGAAGGAGAAAAAGAAGGTAAAAAACCTAACGTCCATCGTGAAACCGGAAGTCGCGAGCGTTCGAATTAAGGGTAGTCAATCCAATGGAGACGATGCTTTGCGAAAACGTCGACAAAAAAAAACTCTCCTTGTAGAAAACTGCCCAGTTGAGGGTAAACGAATTAATGATTGGGCACATTTTTCGATATTTGTCGTCCGAGAGACCGAGTGTTAAAACGATATAAATTTTGTCACGGTCGAAAGTTATTGACGTGTCTGTCGGAAGTTTTTGCAAGACATACAAACACACACACTTTGCCTGTTCTATATTAGATAGATATAGAAATGCACGTGACATTTACCCGCAATTTTATGAATAATGAAACGTAGAAAGTAAGACAAGGCGTGTTTAAAAACTTCAGAGATGCAAACTGATTTACTTTCTTTTTTTTTTTCGAGGCTGAAGAAACAAATAAAATATTCGTTAGTAATTGTCTGTATTTTTGAGATGAGGTGTTTTCATTGATTGAGATTGTCAGACTGACTTCCTCATCTTGGTTGTTATTGTCACAACGTTTCGGCCGTTTTGCCCTCCGGCCTTCGTCAGGTGTTTTGTATCGAACTGGGGAACCGTTTGTTAGGAGTCTCGAACCCAACCCTTTATTATTATCAGAGAATCAGCAACTATGTCCCAAAGCCTAGCTGGAGTCCGAACACGGTACCCCCGTAAATAATAAAGGGTTGGGTTCGAGACTCCTAACAAACGGTTCCCCAGTTCGATACAAAACACCTGACGAAGGCCAGAGGGAAAAACGGCCGAAACGTTGTGACAATAACAACCAAGATGAGGATGTCAGTCCGACAATCTCAATCAAAATATTCGTCTATTATCAAAATACAAATGACGTTACAAAAGTAATGTTTCCTACTTTTTTTTTATTCCGCCTGGATAGATTAAAAGGGATTCCAAATTGCATTGTTTTATTGATTAACTTATGCATTCAAGATCTCAAAGTTGTATCTCTCTGGTGCAGATATTGACGGCGTTAAACTCTAAGAAAGCAATGCTTGCCATAGACGTGCGTCCGACGTAGGGATGCGTCATTGAATTCCTGACAAAAGTGCATCGAGAATGGTGGTGACTAAGAAAAATAAATCTGAAGTACAAAAGGTCGCTTGTTTTAATCGTACTACTCCCGCGTTTGTAGCTCTTCAACTGTTTTTGTTAAAAAATAGCAGGCTTCACTTTTGGGACGACCCTCGTATACACGTGCTTTCTGTATTATTATATTATTATTATAGCGGCAGGTCACACTGTAATAACACCACTCATAGGGTAGGTCAGATATTATTATTAATAATAATAATAATAATAATAATAATAATAATAATAATAAGACACACACTTGACACGCAGAAAATGCTAAAGATGTAAAACACCAAGGCGCATCACATGGATCATAAAACTGGATTCTTTTTGTGTGTCACCAAAAACTGACACCAAACTAAAGCGAGGAAGGTCAAGGAGGATAGAAAGGCCGAGGAGAGAAAGCACTAGCCAGACCTCCACTGGACGAGTTGAAAGTGGACTGGGACCTTGGAGAGACTTGTTGCTACCCAAATTCCAGTGAAGACCAATAGTTGCCACCAACGAGAAATCAATGATAAGGTGCTTTTACGATAAGGCACACCATCTGTAATTGTTATCTACAGAGGTGGAGACTACTGGAAATCTGAGGATACTTGTTGTCACTCAGTCTCCAGAATGCCACAAGTTGTTTTATAAGAGAAGTCGTTGATGATGGCCTGTGTGATTACTCCTAGTGAGTACACATACTAATAAGCAATAATTAAAAAAATAAGAAAGAACACCATGTAAACGAAGAATGCAAACCGCAAGAAATAAAAAGTACATTTTTCTAAAAAACAAAAAAAAACATACACACTCTGTAATAATAACAGGCTCAACTGATATCACATATCATTGTGAAGGGTTTAGCAGAATAAAAAAAATATAAATAAATAAAAGAACTACCCATACCTCCACTGTTAAGGTTCAGAGAGTACTGGAACTTCGGCGAGGCTACAATCCCACCTAAATCTCAGAGAAGATTAATGGTTGTTTCAACTGAGAAATCTATTGTAAGCGGCTATCGCAATGACGCAAAGCCATTTGCAATGATTATAGAGAAAAAGGTTGAGACTGCTGGAAATCTGGGAACACTTGTAGTAACTCAGACTGCAGAAAACACCACCGGTTATCGCCAGTAAGCTATCACTTATGGTAACTTGTGTAAAAACTTGTAAGATGGTGATGACGATGACGACGATGACGATGACGATGACGATGATGATGATGATGATGATGATGATGATGACGACGATGATGATGATGATGACGCCGTCGATGTCGTAATATGTCATAATAATTAACAAAGAAAGAAAAATCCTGCAAAATCGTACTCTTTACTGTCCCAGCTGACCACAGGATAAATATCAAAGAAAAGGAAAAACAGAGCAAATACACAGAGCTATAAGGGATATGGATGATGAAAAAAATCAAGATAGTACCTATAATAGCGGGAGCACTAGGAACAATTCCGAAAAACTTTGAAAAGAGAATGGGAGAAAATGGAATCAGGGTAATGACTGGAAATATACAACGAATAACAATAATGAAAACAGTTGAAATATTAAGGAAAACCCTTGAATGCAGAAACTATTACACATGAGCCACATGCGCAGGCGTGACGAGCTGCTGCAGAGACAAAACATGAAGACGCGTTATATGGATCCAAGAACATGTAAGCTGCATATCTATAAGTTCGCTATTCCATCCTTCCATTGCCTCATCACCGCCCTACCCCACAAAAGAGGGATACCAAATAGCTGATATAGGTCAAGGAGGGTGGAAAGACTGAGGAGAGAGCACTGACCAGACTTCCGCTGGACAAGCGCGATGAGAACTGGGACTTTGGGGAGGTTTATTGCCACTTGAAGACTAATGGCTGATGCCAGCGAGAAATCAATGTTAAGTGGTTGTTGAGAAACGCAAATTCATCTGCATATCTCATCGAAAGAAGTGGAGCATACTGGAAATCTGCGGGGGGGGGGGCTTGTTTTCACTCAGCTTTCAGGGAACGCCACAGATTGTTCTCAAGGAGAGATCTTTTATGACCTGTGTGAAAGCTCCTTGCGAGCCAATAATAATAATAATAATAATAATAATAATAATAATAATAATAATAATAATAATAATAAAGGTAACTGGTAATGTTTATGGCGAACATAGCCGTCTTGCTATGAAAATGAACTATACAAATATTTTAGCAATTTGAAATGGAGATATACGTCGCGTTTAGAATTCAAGGCACAGATTGTTTTGTCAGGTTGTGATTCATGAAAATTAGCAAGTAATTTGAAAATAAACATTCATATCTTATTTAGAAAGAAAAGTGCAACAAAGAAATGTTGTATAATATGCTGAATCCGTCGGAAAACACATATGGATAAACACTGCCCCTGCATATGAAGGAGGCTTTTTTGCTTTGGTCCCGCGGTGAGGCTCTAGCAGGGAGGTCAGTCTACACATAGAATTGTATATGAGTGATATCATTATAAGTAAACAACGTAACACCCCCCTTTTTGTTTAAGTCTTCAATTTGTTTTCACCCAATGCTGTTAAAAAAACCCAAAAAATTATCCGGTCAATTGTTACAAATGCAAACTATCTGATCAATTTTTATAAATGTCGGAGGCTTCCAAGTGATTACCGATTTATATAAGACTAACGGGAGTGCCCAGCGTTGTCCGGGTTTTTGGAAGTGTAAAAGAAAATAGATTTTTGGTAAGGATGTAGGCCTGAACCCGAAGCCTTGAGGCGAAGTCGGAAAAAAAAAGCCTGATAACTTACCACGACGCTAAGAGGGCAGAGAAGTGAGAGTGATAGCAATTAAACGGTTAAAAAAGCAGGTGGTTGAACGAACGTCAATGTGTGCTTTTCTAGGTCAAACATCACGCCGTAATAGTAGAGAAATGAAATTACAGCGCGAATTTTGTAATTTTGTAACAGAAAGGTCGCTGAAATATATGGATAGAAACGACCTCGTTTCGTAAATCAGAGATATTATAATCTAGGGAGTATATAAAAAAATTGTAAAGAATTATTGAGCCCCCCCCCCGAGCGCCTCTCCCCGAAAATAGCCTTTAGCGGACATACAAAAAAATGCCCACACACACATTTTCGCTTTTATATTATAGATAGATGGCATTTTGCCGAATTACAAGCGAATTTATTAAAGGAAGATTAACTACGTGACATACAACGATAAAAGATAACCCCACGCTTAATAATTTAAAGAATAATTTGTATTTAAAACCGCAAGAACAAATAAATGGTGCTACCTCAACGTTGGAACGTATTTTTACTACATGCTAAAAAGATTTGAAAAATAAGGAACATTTGATTGTTTGGTTCTGCGGTAAAAATATCGTTTCTATAATAAAGTAAAATATGGATATCAAATTATCAATGATGTTGGCAATAACTAGTACACGTAGCTCCGTAATACGTTTTAAATTATTAGCATGGATACTCGGCGTTACCTGGGTCATAAAAAATAAAAGATTTTAAAAGATGCTTACCAATGTACTTTAAAACCTATTTCTTTCTTACTTACGATCATTATCAACACATCTTTAGTAACGTGACATTTTTAACTGCCCTCCCTTGCTCAGTTCGGTATTTTTCTTTGGCAACTGGTTCAATATAATATTGAATAAGAAAAACAAAATAATGGACCAAGAAAGAATAAGACAAACTCGGCCCCAGCAGTAAAAATATAATAAGCTGTTGTCTAAAAATAATGTAAAAACTCTTTTTATTCACATAATAAGGTAACAGTAGTGAACAGTTGCTTTAGAGGTTAAGAGACTAGAGTTGGTACTACGTTGTGGAATAAGATGTCCAGGGCAGATTTATTATTATTGTTATTATTATTATTATTATTATTATTATTATTATTACTTATAAGATGGTGATGGTGTTCTTTCTTATTTTTTTAATTATTGCTTATTAGTATGTGTACTCACTAGGAGTAATCACACAGGCCATCATCAAATTACAACAAATGTCCACACAGGTTATCATAAATGCCCGCATGGACTCGTGCCACAGTGGTTTGAAAAATCAATTATAAAAGTGATATTCTCTTGAAAGTTCAATTGTCAGTGTAGACGACCGAAATATATAATTGTGAATTACTTAGGACCTTTATCTAGTCATGGCTGACGGGACAAGGGTATGCTATTCCCGTGAAGTAAATAAAGGCCCCCGTTCGAAATTCCGTCCAAATCCCCAAGTTCGATAGTAAAATTGCTCGAAAAGATACACCTAAAGAAGATCGAAGGTTACTTCGACCGAAATGTGAAAATGACATTCAAGATGAGAACAGTAGTCCAAAGGATCAACAGAATACGAATATATTTATTTTATTTCATAGCAAGCAAACTACACTCCAAGAATTAAATAAAGGCGTCAGTTCTTGTTCTTTTCATTTTTTTTCTATGATGCCAGTCAAAAAGAGAAGTAATTTTTTTTTAAATCTCCGCAAATACCACCTCAACTACTTCAGAAAGACGAATATCTGCCTTCAGTTCACAAGATAACAATAATCAGTTAATAATAATGAGGTTTGCAGAACACTCTACGCTATGCAACACAGCTGCTTAGCACACAACAAAATGAATACATGGATTTGACATATTAAGTAGCTGAATTACTTTCCTACATTAATTTAATGTAATAGGATCACCGAAATGTTTCTCAATTTTCGAACGGCAAAATTGGGGTGGTCACATGTTTTTTTTTGTGTTTTCTTTTTACGAGCAAGCTTACATTTTTTTTTTCTGTTTGAAATATAAATATGAAAAGGATACAAAATGTAAACCGTTTTCATTTTTTAGAGTTTATTTTTAATGGGTTATTAACTGAAATTAGCAACTAGTTGACAAAAATAAAGGACCACAATGAAAACTTCCCGTTCTTGGCTAAGTAAAAGTAACGATAACGATCGTTAAGGAAATTCAGTGAGCCATGTACACATTATAAAATGTTTTGTTATCATTTTTTTATCCTAAACTTACTATGACTTAAACCTAACCTAACCATAACTTAGCCCTAACATTACCTGAAACTAATTATAACCTTAATATTACATGAAACTCATCATAACCCTAACATTACCCGAAACTAATGACCTTAACATTACTCGAAACTAATAACCCTAACATTACCCGAAACTAATAACCTTAACATTACTCGAAACTAATAACCCTAACATTACTCGAAACAAATCATAACCCAAACATTATCCTAAACTAATTATAACCTTAACATTATCCGAAACTAACCATAAACTAAGTTTTAGATTTAGTTACACAGTTGTTTTAGTCCGTTCACGTTGTGTATTGGAACAAAACCCTAACAATCACCCAACTCTTAATCCACACAGTGATCCCCCACTCTAAAACTTAAAATATTTTACGGATATCCGTATAGTTAAATTATCGTTTGTATTCCAGTCCAAGCTAAGCTGAGACACGAGTTTTGTTAGTATTCATATAAAATACTTATTTTTCCTTTTTTAAACTTTCCAGTTTGAGACGTTTCCTTTTTTTTCTTATTCTTTTATTATAACTTCATCGTTCGAGGTGTTATTATATTTTAATTGTGCAAACGTAGCATGATTTTTGTATCATTTTTTTTTTTACGGAAGCTGTGCACTAATATATATAAAAAAATATACAAGAGGATATAAAGTTTGTTTTTCAAATAATTCATTTGATTATAGGAAAACAAAAACAACGTAACAAAGCAACCAGTATTTTAATAAACACTCTTTATATCGTGAAGTGACGCGTGCCATTCAGAAACAGTCGCGATCCCTCTACAGTTCATAGGCCGTAGATTGTCCATAAATTGTTTAAACTCTCTCTCATTTTTTAGTCAGTTTTTTGCTGTTGCTTTTTTTATTATTTATCTTAACCGATTAGCTTTTTTGTTCGCACACTGTCTGACAGTCACTGATCGTCTCTAACATCTTAACTCTCTCTTAATAAACACATCTTGAGTTGAATTGTCTTTTTTTTTCTTTTCTTCTTGCCTCACAACGCGACGTTGTAAACGTTTCACTGTTAGGATGTATTGTTTATGCAGTCGCCATTTTGTTAACGGATGTACGACTAATAATAACATTGCGGCGTTGAAAACTGAGTAGTAATTTTTTTTTTGTTTTCAAAGAATTGTTGGGGCGAAAGTGTTAGGGGCGACTGCTTCAAAGGGACCCCATCCGCGCAAGTATAAGCGATTATTTCCTGTCTGCAGGGTGGACCCAGAAGATGATAAGAGGAACAAATGAGATGAGGTGTTGAAACGGAAGTAGTACAGAAAATGGTAGTATTGACATAGCGCAATGTAAAAAACAAAACAAAAAAAAAACGTCGGAAACAGGCCAGTGTAAAGAAAGTCGGAAACACCACACAATAAGAGAGACCGAAACAAATGAAAACCGCTCAGTGTACGAAGGGGGGGACGAATAAGTTTAGATAGACGGAAAGAAATTGTGAGACGAAAAAGGACGAAAACGGAATAGTGTAAAACATACCGTTGTTAAAAAGAGAGAAGCGCACCGAAGCAGTAAAGATGGGAACACATGAAAATCAACCAGCTTAAGGAAGATGGAAACAGAGTAATGTAAATGGATCCGTTAGAAAAATCCAACAAAAATTCATAACCGCAGTCCAACAAACACGTGTGTCAAAATCCAACGCAAAACAACAAGGTGACGAGCAACAATAATCGTTACGGATTCTCATTGCCTTTTTCTCTCCCCACATTCTCAATGCGAGCTGCTTTTATAAAGTCCACGCACCTCCTCATTTGCATGCGTGCGAAGTGACTTCGCGCGACTTTGCGAGACCACATGTTATAAAAATTCAGCCGCCATCTTTGACTCTTTTTCTTTCTCAGTCCGACCCCACACGGCGCACAGACGCGCGGGGACGCTTAAGCGGTAAGCTTTCTCTGTTTTCCAACACAGCCCTCTTCTCTCTTACTTTAGACAACAGTACCTATTTACAATGCCTCCCCACAGGACAGAGTTAGGCATCAGGGTCGTTTTTTAACGTGGAGAAAAGGTACAAAAATAAAAATAAAAAATTGTCTCAGTCGTGAAGGGCACAGTAAACAAGACGGAAACCGAACTATGTAAGAAAGACTGAAACACATCGGCGTAGGAAAAGAAAGAAAAGAACGAAAATAGACTAGCATAATGAAGGCAGAAACCGACTCGGCTATGCAAGACGGAAACAATCTATTGGAGATGAATCCAGGCCTATAAGTGGAATGTGTAAGAAAGAAGGAAATCGAATAGTGTTTGAAAGACATAACCGAACCAATAGAAAGATGGAAAACGATCAGATGAAAATATCTATCTCACTGCTGATGCAATTCTCTACCTATATAAAAGACAAGTACGTCCAACGATGAAGTACTGTTGCCACATCTCGACAGAAGCTGCTAGAATAGCTCATTCTGCCTTGACAGAGTTCAAAATAGACTTTGTAGCTTAGTGGGAGATGCCTTTTTCTCTTCCATGCAATCTCTTTCCCACAGAAGAGATTTTTCAAGCCTGTCTTTGTTTTATCGTTATTTCCAATGCAGATGCCCGTCTGAGCTCCAATCTCTAGTCCCCCTCCCCAATCCTTCATGAAAAACACTTGTCTAGCTGAAACCACTTTATCTGTACCTAAACCAAAACGTAGATTTCATGAACAAAGCTGCTTTCTTAGAACTGCACGCCCGCGAAACTCTCTTCCGTTTGCCTGTTTTTCAGCTGACTACAATTTGGTTGTCTTCAAGTCCAACGTAAACAAATTCTTTATGAAACGTAATCCAATTTACCAAATTTCCATTGATAACGATTATTACGATATGATCCAATTGACTACTGTACACTCCATAACCCTTATCCTCGAGTGGCCTCTGTGCCTATATAAGTGATGACCTCCGTGTAAAAAAAGATGACGAAAGACGTAAATAACTAGAAATGTACCAAAATATGAAAGACGAAAGAGCATCCTCATTGTTACTGGTAGTTATTTGAGGGACGGCACTGAAATATGACCAGTAAGCTAAACACTTTTGTCTTGTTTTCTTTCTTTTTTTGTACAGAATTTCTTAAAACATGCGCAAGTCCCAGATACAACAACAAACTGCTTCGAAATTTCTTGAGCAAAGTGTTCGCTTCTACATAACCTCGAAATTCTTCACTATCGTTTAATCTTTTTCTCTGTCGAGATTATTCTGAAGACTACCAACTACTAAAACACCTCTCTCTTCCAAACCATTTTGGATATGATACACAACTGCAATCCACCGATTTAGAGGTTTTGGGAAGCGTTACATCACTCTTATTTGCACCTATTGTCATGCCCACTCTGATCATGAGATGAAGTGTATGTCAGGATTCCATCTATTGTTTACAACAGGGGTTGTCAACCGGGGGTCACATGGACCCTACGGGTCCATGGAATATTTCTGGGGGTCCACAGGCAAAAAATAACAAAACTTATTATCATAATTATTATAGTTGTTGTAGAATACTTTATTTACATTAAATTAGTTTTCATTTAAAAATAAAGCTTAATTATATAATATTTCTTTGATTATTAAAACCTCAAAATTTATATGAGTGAAAAATAGAAGATTGTCTTATGACCAATAGTTATGAAGGGGTCCACCAAGATAAAAAGAAGGGAAAGGGGGTCGATGGGTAAAACAAAAGTTGAGAAACATTGGTTTACAAAGTGTTTTTACTAAAAAGGATCCCCACTTATCAAGGACTGATGTCACTCAAGTATAAATGCGCGATAGTCAAGATTTCTTGCTCTTTTTCGCTACCAGGTTTTGATATCCATTTTGCTGGACAGTTAGACATGGTCAAGATGACAAGAAATAATTTAACATAAGGAAGGATCGGTTTCGTATCTGATGGGAAGATAATCATAAATGGGTCATATCTTGCTTGTCACCGTTGTTCCATCTGTGGAGCAGAAACGGGAAATCAAAATGAGCAAACAATCCTAACTATAACTAGGAAGGGTTAATGAGATGAAATGATTGTTAGAATCAAATCTGAAGATTTGTGAGGTTCTAGATACGAATTTGGCTTTGAGGATTACCAAGTTGTAATCCATAAGGAATCAATACCGCAGCAATATGTTTGACAGATGGGAAGCCATTGCGAAGAAGATCTTTTCGTGGAAATTTTTCTTTATGATGGGTACACTAAGGTGGAAAGGGATTTTTTTTCTGGTAAAAAGACGACTTTTTGCTGTGAATGTCTTACCAGGACACCCAGATTTGAGCTAAGTTATTTCCACGGTAATGACGATCAAGCAGAGAAATAGAGAAAGAGATAAAAAGATATAGAGAGAGAGACAGATAGAGGGCGAAAGAGAGAGAGAAAGAAAGAGTAGCAAGGTCTTATACTTTGAAAAAGGGATTGCAAATAAATAAAGAAATCACTCTCACTATAGATGTTCAAGTTACTTCTAAATTCTGAACGCCAACAAAAATAATCTTCAGATCAATCGTATGCAAAACATATCAACAGTTTTCTCGTTCTTTCATCCTTTTCGTATGAATCAGATTATTCTATCGTTGGCATTTGTTGGGGAGTTCATCCACGAAGAAATAGCTTGAGAAACAATCCAAGGTTGGCGAAAACGCCCAAGAGGACAGCTGAAGATGTCGTTACACACCATCAAAGCCGACGTCGAACCTAACTCCGGTCCACAGGTTTATGGTGTCCGCCACCGATCCTGGGATTGACTGGCCACTACCATTTTAGCCGCTTCCGATTGGTGTGTGCTATCTGCGTTCATCCGGGATGCTGTGTTCTATGGAAGGAGTCCGATAATCCCATCTTTGTGAATATCGTCTTAAATCAAGTAAAACTATTTGTTTCTCAAGTATTTATCTAGAAAGTCATCGGTTACTAACAGAAGGAACCCTGTGAAGGTAACCGACATATTAAGTGGATTATTGTTTTTTTGTGGAAGGAACTGGATTCGAACCTGACTGCCAGTTCGTGTCAGTAAGTACAGAGCTACCGGCATCTGCAGATTTCCTCTTAAAATAGCCCAACAACATTTGCAATGGTTTAACACCCAACAATAAACAAAGTTTGCGTATGGAAAAGAGGGGGAGAAATGGGTTTACTATGTATGTCCGAGGAGGAAAGAAGAGTTCAAAATTAACCGAGGTTTTGTAGGTTCTAAGAGAGAGCGCAATATATATATATATAGAGAGAGAGGGAGAAAGAGAGGAACGGGGAGTGAGAGGGGGTAAAGAAAGATATTTTAAAATAAGATTTTTGCACACTTCTTTTGACATTTTTATTTGCTTGTCGATGCTCCCAGACAGTGTCGAATAACCTTGATTGTCTTCAATAAATCACTTTGTTAATTCGACAAGGTGATTACTATGATTAACGTCATTATCATTATTATCCTCAGCGTGTTCCTTCTATTAAATATTATCAGACAAGTAGTGGTTGTTGCCGAAGGCGGGTGGACCCAAGTCAGTCGACGTTGAAGCTAATATAATTATACAATGAAGTCGTTGGTTGAATGAACGGCAAGGAAGTGGGAGTGGTTCCACGATAATGATGCGGCGTTACCATGACAATGACATTTGTATTTGTCGTTGTTTTGGGTCAAAATATGAATTATTAATGCAATTGAAATCGATGAAGATAATTTTTTTTTTCAAAGCTGAATTTTCTTACTAAGGAAATGATTGCAACAGATAGTATTCATTAAAAATCATATATTACTCGATTAGACCGGCAATTGTCTAATGGCAAAACTAGATTGACAACCTAAACTAATAATTTACAATAAGAAATTGAAACTATGGATCAGACCAAAGAGAACAACAACAACAACAACAACAACAACAGGAAAATCATAACAAAAGTAAATGCAGCTGAAATTATGAAATCATCCTGAATGTAGACATCTATATATCAATACGATAGCGTGTCTGTTATTTTCTGTGTTACACTTATATCCGGGTCGTTTAATTGTTATGTACTTCCATTTCTTGTCATATATCATTTTATCAAAACTTCTTCATAAGTTTTGGTTTCGGTTTCGATGATAACTGATGGCACTCCAGTAATCTTTTTTTTTATATATAAATAATTTTATTAAGAATTCTTCATAAGTTTTGGTTTCAGTTTTGAATATGGCTGAAGGAACCCAAGTATATATATATATATATATATATATAGTAAGTTATAAAATATATATGGCAATTAAGCTACGCAGAATATTTCGCGTATCATTACACGTTAGAATTCGTCATGATTATACCTATATATATATATATATATATATATATATATATATATATATATATTATTTCGGTTTCGATTCAAGCTAATGCACCCAAGTCATATTGATATATATATATATTTTTTAATTTTTGAAATCGTAACTTTATAATATTTAAAAATCGCTAGAATATTAACTCTGTAGTGATATTTACGAAATCTGCAAGAATTAAAATATCATATTTAAGCGTACTTTATGACCACGCTTTGCCGGGCGTTCGTGCTAGCTTATATAAATACTTTTGCAGTTTTAACAAAAAAAAGCTACAATGATATTCAGAACGTCTCCATTTACACTGAATATCTAAAGAATGTCAACATCAATTTATTATATATGAATGAGTCCTCTGTTGAATTTCCACAGGGTCGCTAGTAAAAATTAAGCAAAAGTAGAACTAATATTTCGACCACTTCATCCTTACAATAAAAATAATCATTTTCTTACCTTTACTAAAAAAAACTTGGCATTAAGGCTAAAAAAAAAAAACAGAAAACAAAAACGGAGACGTTCTTCCCAAGTATTATCTTCTTCTTGGGGAATGATGTATTACTACCGGGTTCAATCCAAGTTATTGCCATAACCTTCTACAGTATCTATGTGGGAAAATTGGATATCATTATGGGTTAAGTGTGAAACAATACGTTTTCAGTAAAATTGGTCTCATGCCAATTGTGAAATATTGTGAAACGTTTAGCTGAACAGCAAAATATTGAGGATTCCTAAGTTACTTAATAAAACCTGATCAGAAACAATAAATTCGTATGGAAAGTGACAGCCTGCTATGCTCGCAATTTATTACTGAATATAATTCTCAGAAGAAATAAATATGGCAAGAAAGTGAATAGCATCAGGTCTTATTTAACATTCAATATCTGTGTCATTATTAGCTACCAGCTTTTTAGATCTCCTGGGAACCGCATCTACTGATTTCACAAGTGATTTTTTTTTCGTTTTTTTCTTTTACTAGGTGAACTAGGTGAATTATGATGAGTTCTGCGTGAGGATTTTTTTAACGGAAATCTCTTCAGGCAAGGCATGCTGCGACATACTGTAATAAGTTAAAAATAGTAATTTGAAAACTTAGTCAACAATAAATATTGGATGGATAGACCCCCTCCCCACAAAAAAGAAAGACAGCCATTCTTTCTCCTTTGTCAGAAACATCACTCATAGAATGTAAGAACAGAATAAAGAAAACGAGATTTAAGATGTTGTCGAAAGTAAGTCTAATGGCCCAGTTTCTACTTCCTTGAAAAAATCTTCACATACTAGCAACTCAAAACAACAGCCATTCCAGAAAAGGGTGAATCCTCACATTTCTTGGAAGATTGTTATAATAAAGCACAACAAGTGAAGCATGCATGGTCCCCTATGATTGCACAGCGAACGATGCATAAAAAATGACTAAGTTCAGCGGTTGCCCCCACCCTCACCCTACACATACATTTAGCCCCAAAAGTCCCCAAATGACGTCAAATCCTGATGAAAATGAACAAACGGTGCAGTTTTAGGCTTTAACATATGTAAAGTTGAGTTTTACCCCATGCAAAAAAAAAAGAAATGACCACGTCTATCATTTGCTCCCCCCCCATCTAGCCTCAAAAGCTCTAAGGCTTAACTTATTTAAATTTTAGTTCAGCACCATGTAAAACTACTAAATAGACATACACATAAAATTTTGGAAAAATATGGTAAAATAGTCCCAAAAATGGAGTGTTTTTATTAGCTCTAAAAGAGTCTCTGGGGCACACCCAAGAGTTATCGCGAAGTAAAGACAAACAAAATCATATAGAAATCAGTTCGTTACAATTTTTCAGAAAGTTTTATAAAAATTCAAGGCATCAATATTTTTAAATAAGCACAAAAGTTTCAATTTGAGCCATTTTGACCCGAAAGGCTCCCCTACGAGGGCAACTGGAGTTTTCCCCGAAAATCCGTTCTGTTACTTTTTTGCTCATATCATGTTTAATGTTTGTGCCAAATTTTTAAAAATCCAAGGCTTAATTATTGAGAAAAGTACGGACAGACGAACAGACGAACGGGCAAGGGTGAATTTTTAGGTTTCGGGGGACTAATAAAAGTTTTCTTTCAATCAATGTTTACAATTGATAACCGATGACTCATTGGTAAAAAGAACGAGACACAAACAAAAGCGAAAGATCATGAGTTACTTGTAAAATCAGTATATGCGATTCACAGTCGTCTTAAGAGTTACCGCCCTTACATAATTCTAAGTCAAACCCGACACTGTACAGTTTCTTCTACTAACCCTATTTTAAGAATTATATTTCAGTAATAAAATACGAGCACTTAATAATCGGAAGTTTTTACGCATACACTTAAATATATAAGAAGCTGATTTAATGTAAACATGTTTAACATCCATGTCCTCCTAAATCCAGGTCAAAAGGTGTTGGCATATGTGGAGTAAATTGTAATTATTTATTTAGGACATAGTTCGCACGTACTGTTGCCATATCTGAACTAGCCCATCAATTTGTGTAATGCTTTTAATTTCTAACATTTCTTTTTACGTGTAATAATGAAAGACGGCTGACAATTTTTACTGTGTATTTATGGCTAGCCTGGATGCCCGGCGTTGCCCGGGTGTTTGGAGGTGTGTGTTGAGCAAAAAAAATTGTATCAGGCGGGCAGGCTCGAACCCGTGACGCGAAAGTGGAAAAGAAAATGGAGGTGCGTATAAGGATGTTGGTTGAGTTTAAAACAAAAGTGATAGTAGGCAGGCAGGCAGGCTCGAACCCGTACTGCGAAGAAGGAAAAGAAAATGAATAAAAAAAAACGTGACGCGTTATCTACTGCGCCCATCTCCAAACCGGAAGTGACGTAGGTTTAAATTACGGCTAGACATTGAAAAGAGACGGTGACTTTTGAAAATATCGGCGAAAAAAGCGACCCCTCCCTGTAGAAAAGTGTCCAGTTGAGGGTGAAGGAATTAATGTTTTGGGTCAATTTTTCGATATTTATCGTCGAAGGGTCGAGCTTAAAAATGATCCCGATTTCGTGAAAATCCGTCGTTTCTGTCGAAAGTTTTTGCGGGACATACATACATACATACATTTAAACAGACAGATGAGATTTATATTATAGAAGAGAAATAGCTAACACATGAGAGTGAGAGATTAGTATTCTCTTAACTGATTAACTACTTATTAAAAATGAGTTGTAAACACGACGAACCAAGATTTTAGGAAAGCATTTCGCTCTTGGCGATTATCACAATTTTCCTTCGATTATTACAGCTTTATTGGCGATGTGCCACGCTCGATTCCTATAAACAAACTGCCAGAACCTTAGATTCTTTGTTACACATAATATCCGTAACGCTTTGCTTTTTCTCTACTTGAACTTTATCTAATCTTACGTGACATATCTTTCTGTTATACTTTCGTGGAAATTAGTTTATTCCTTACACTTCATGTAACTTCGCCTGTTGATTGGTCGAACCTTGTTAAGATTAACACTAGCTAATGTAATCGCTGTCCGACATAAGGGCATCTATTATGATAAAAAATATCTGGCGAATATACCTGGTGAACCAAGTGCAAGAGAAATACAAACAATTAGAATCTTTAAAAAGATCTCTCGATTGGAGTAACTAAACGAATGGGAGAATGTTTGGCATCCGGTAGAATGCTGCATCCCATCAAAAGCACAGTGATAAGAAAATTAAAACAATTAACACTTGGACAAGGTGAACATGATTTTCTAATAGACCTCGCGCTGTTTGCTAAGTTTCAGATTCTGTTTTATCACTGCGGTGTTATGTCCTTATGCTTGTATAAGGCTACTTCTACGATATATGCACTGGTAAGCTTACCGTACGTACACCCCCCTCAACACATATACGCAGTCTAGCAGCAAAATCACGCCCCTTCACTGTAGAGATATTTAGATGCTGGAGGATTTTCTAGTTTGAGAGATTATTTTCGTGGAACCACTTGTCTTTGGAATTCCCTTTTTGCTTCTTGTTTTCCAGATCGTACAAGCATGGAAGATGTGAACATACAACTAGTTGCCCAACTCAACGTCATGGTTTCCCCTGTATAAATCCGACTACTATCTCCGTACATTCATCTTAGTTTATATTTAATTAGTTCTCATGCGTGTTACGTTGGTAAAGTGATAACGTTACCAGCTTTGAATGCTGCGGTTTTTCTTTCGGTTTCGATTCTAGCTGATGGTAGCCAAATACTTTTTTTTTTTACTTTGGAAATGACGACTTTAAAATAATATATACGAAATTTGGACTAATTAAAATATCATATTTAAGCGTATTTTACGACCGGGCAAAGCCGGGCGCCTCTATCTCCGCTAGTAGTATATAAATCTGACTCTATTGGTTATCGTCCGCTATATTATTAGTGTCGCTATGTATTTATTTATAATCCCAGATTTCTATTGTTGCACAATCTCTAAGCAATCAAAATTCAAAGTAAGTATTTGTTATATGCATTTATAATATAAATTTCACCTGTCTGTTTAAATGTATGTATGCCTAAAACTTCGACAGAGTCGATGGATTTTCGCGAGATCGGTATCGTTTTTAAGCTCGACCCTTCGGACGACAAATATCTAAAACTTGGCCAAAAACATTAATTCTTTCATCCACAACTGGACACATTTCTACAGTAGGGGTCGCTTTGTTCGCCGATATTTTCGAAATTCATCGCCTGTTTTCGATTGTCTAGCCTTCCGATTCGTCACTTCCGATTTGGCGGTGGGTGCAACAACTAACGCGTCACTTTTTTTTTCAATTTCTTTTCCTCCTTCGCGGTTAGGGTTTGACCCTGCCTGTCTACTATCCCTTTTATTTTGCGCGCGCAAATTTCCTGTTTTTTTTTGTCTATGTTTATGTTTATGTTTATGTTTATGTTGTTGTTGTTGTTGTTGTTGTTGTTGTTGCTGCTGTTTGCTCAACCAACACTCTTACACACACCTCCACTTCCAGTTCCGCCTTCGCGTCACGTGTTTGTGCCTGCCTGCCTACTACAACTTTTTTTTTGTTTGCTCAACACACACCTCCAAACACCCGGGCAACGCCGAGCACCCAAACTAGTATATAAATAAGTGGTAGTGAAAATTCGAACAAAATATCTCTTTTGCTAAAATACAATTGTTTAAGGAGTAGATAGATTTCGTCGTCCGAATATATCGTTCGACTTGCACTGCTTTGTATCTTGGTCAAGTTAAGAATTATCATGGAACGGAAATGTTAAAAAGCTTCCGGTGCTTTGTTTTCTTATAAGGACAATCAACTCCATCCAACTATCTATATCTCCTTTTCAATTTATCAGGCTAAATTGGAGATCGTTGTTCAAAACTAAATTTGACATGACCGCTCCTGTTATAAATTGCGCAATTGGAAATTAGTTTATTCCTTACACTTCCTGTCACTCCGCCTGTATGATAGGTCGAACGTTGTTAAGATTAACACTAGATAATGAGGACACAAGTTTGATAGCTTGTATAACTGATGCTTTCCACTGAGAAGCCAAAGAAGCTTAAGTTGGGCTAACAGCGAGTGTTCTGTTATCTGTTATGTAATATCAGAATATAACTGTAGTGCACCCATAGAAGGAGACATACAGTTATTTGCGGTGGCCATTTCTCGAGGCTTCATTTATATAGATATAGATTTGGTTAATAGACTACTCGCGTGAACGTCTTTTTAACATCGGACAAACATCCATATGGGTGTAATTAATTAGTTTTAGTATCGGACATGAAAAAAAAAACATAATCACAATATTCATTCTGATCACAATTTAATATCTTCAATTAAATTAACAATTTAATATCTTCATGGAATTAACTATCCTGCATGTTTGTGAATTCAAGTACTACTGAAACCCTGTGAGTTCAGATGCAAATTACATTAAGAACTATTAAAGCAAGCATTACATAATCTGAGGACTTTGCAAATCTTAGCTTCATAAACATATTAATAAACTAGCAGGGAGACCCGACGTTGATCGGGATTGAATAAAGATCAACGAATGTTTCACACTCCCATATTTTTTATTATAATCGAAATCGGTGAAATCGTCGATTTTTAAATCAAATCACTTGATTGCCTGCTCTAGTTTAGGACTCATCGCGGTGCACCGGGAGAAAGCTTTACATGTCTCTCCGAAGTGACTTAGTCTACAATATATTGTAGCCTAAATTGCACTGCAGAGAACCTACTGTTGATTTTATATGCTTGACCTTTCCGCAATGGTTTGAAGTAAAGTTTAAAATGAAAAAAGTCAAATATCAGGGTTTAATTTTGTTGTAAACAAAAACATTCATTTTGAACGCACTCCTATTATATCCAAAAAAGCTACCGTTGATTTTATATGCCGGACCTTGTTATTTGTGTGGTCATAAAACTTCACAAATGCACTTGTGATATCAGGTTGCAAAGGGTGTTAACCCTTGATCAAGATCGACTGTTACTTCTTTTATTATTTTTCCATTATAGATTATCGATACTTATCGAATACATTCCCATACAAAACCTATCCTAGAACACTGCCAGATACATAAGTATAAGATGTGTTAAATCGACCTGCCATTAGGGAACGAACTCATACAAATGAACACACACATAGACAAATTTTTGTTATATAATAATACAGGTTGGAACGATAAAATTGTCGCCCTAGAAAGGAGGACATGATTCCATTTCCGTTTAATGAAAACCGGTTTTCTTCTACTAGTTGGCCAGTTGTGTGCAAATCTTAAGAACTACAGGAGCCTTCTATCTTGTCTGAAAGTTACACAGTGTTCAACGAGCGAGATCGGAGATGTGCCACTGTACAACTAATGCTCTCTACCGATCCAAGTTATAGCAAAAGGACCATTGGAAACACTCTCAAAATGCTAATCCGAGCGGTGTAGCACTGGAGGGCACAGCTCAACGAAGTTTCCTGCCAGGGTTGTGGTCTTTAGTCTGGTTTCAAGTGAGGCCCATATCATGCTATCTCACATCTTCGAAGTCGGTATGAAAATTACCACCAAAGTGTACCTGGATGTGCTGAAGTGTGTGATAATTCCCTGATAAAATAAGCTGGCCGCTAGCAGATCTTGGGTATGATCGGCGCCGGTTCACGAATCCAAAGAGACACAGGCTTGGCTTCAGGAGGAGTGCTACGACTTTGTACCCTTCTTTCACTTGCCTCCTCTCACCCCGACCCGAACACGCTGAACTACTTCGTTTATTCATACGTCGAGGACATCACTAACATGACCTCCCACAAAACCAAAGCTAGCCTGATCGCTTCCATCTGTCATGTGTAAAAGGCATGGTTCTTAGTTTCGGACCCGTATTGGCACTTATTGAGGCTGAAGGCGGTTATATTAAATAGATGTGAGCTCCACTACATAATCAAGTTACCTGAAATGATGTTTTCAATAAAAGTTTTAAAATAATTCTGACGACAAATTTATCCTTCTACCTTGTGTTTGTCTCTCTCTCTCTCTCTCTCTCTCTCTCTCTCTCTATATATATATATATATATATATATATATATATATGTATATATATATATGTATATATATATATATTTTACATGGAGTTCACCACTTATCAAGGCCCAATGGCCACTCAGGGATAAGGGTTATTGTGTGTACAGTAATCAAAGGGATAGTGTAGCAATAGTATTAGAGAATTGGTAAGGTGTCATTACTTAGAGGGGCGGTTCATCAGGAATTTGTTTGTGTTGGACTTGAAGACATCCAGGTTGAAGTCGGGAGGGAAACAGGCAAGCGGAACAGAGTTCCACAGGCGTGCAGTTCTAAGAAAGAGGCTTTGTTCATGGTATCTACGTTTTGATTTAGGCACAGATAGGGAGTGGGGAAAATTATTGACGGTGGTTTCAGCTAGTCGGGTGTTTTTTTAGAAAGATTGGCGAGGGGGGGACCAGAGAATGGGGCTCAGACGAGCACCTGCCATGGAAGTAACGATAGAACAATGACAGGCTCGCTACGTCTCTTCTGTGGGAAAGAGGTTGCAGAGTAGAGAAAAGGGCATCTCCCACCAAGCCACGGAGTCTATTTTGTACTCCGTCAAGGCAGGATAGGCTGTTTCTTGCAGCCCCCGCCCAGATGTGGCAGCAGTACTCCATCTTTCGACGTACTTGGCTCTTATATACATAGAGAATTGCATCATTAGTGAGATATCTTCTGGAGCGGTAGAAGGATCCTACCATTTTCCCAGCGACCTTGGCCACAGACTTGATGTATGTGTTCCATTTAAGATCAGGTGTAAACGTCAAACCCAGGAGTTTATCAAATCCTGGGGCCTCCCTTAGACGAGAGCCATCCATTTCAATTGATGCCAGATGGGGATCAGATCGTTTATGATGTAATGATAGGAGCTTGGTTTTAGATGCATTAAAGGTAACCACCCACCTCTTTCCCCACTGTACCACGCGCTCAAGATCAGAGGAGAGAGAATCAGAGAGAACATTATCATTTACGGCCTTTGATAGATGGTCGTGTCATCAGCATAGACGTCAACGAAAGATTATAGTATTTGTTTTGGGAGATCATTGATATAGATCAGGAAGAGAGTTGGGCCCAGTATGGACCCCTGAGGAACTCCAGCATTAATACTGTGGGCCTCTGATTTCTGCCCATCAACCACTACTCTTATGAGATAGAAATGATTTAATGATAGAGAAAACATTTCCAGTTATACCGTAGCTGGAAATCTTGTGAAGTAGGACTTTATGCCAAACCTTATCGAAGGCCTTTGATATGTCGAGAGCAATTGCCCTAGAAATGAAGCCTTTGTCGAGAGATTCGCTAATCCTATGAGATATAACCGATATATATATATATATATATATATATATATATATATATATATATATATATATATATATATATATATATAATTCTTAATATTATTATAATTTTTAAATACCTATAGACACTGGTGTTTCACCCTTTCGGAAATCATTGATGATGCAGGATGACACGATTACTGCCGGCCGAGAAATTCGAACTCGACTATGAAGCCATCTCTGACTCAATTAGAAAGGAACCAACTTCACAGCCAACCTCAGCCACAAGAAATATCGTTGAACTTTAAACATATATTTTAAAATGTTGTAATATCCGTCCATAGTAATCTAATGATTATACCATCATGATCTGCGCATGCGAGCTTAAGTGACCGATTTTCATTTCAACTTTAAAGTGCACAACAATAATAATCGAGTTCTTAAATTATATATATATATATATATATATATATATATATATATATATATATATATATATATATATATATATATATATATATATATATATATATATATATACTGGTGAGGGGACGGATTCTAATATTTTCCCGATTCCGATATTATTACAATTTTGTTTTAAATTTCCGATTCTGATTCTTTTTACATCATTAAATATTTTTTATAGAGTTATTGGGTGGGAGGCGGATTGTACATGCCTTTGCTGTAACGTAAAAGTGCACTTGTTGGTAAACGGTATCTATAGATTTTAGCTTCACTCGTAGTTCAAAATATATAATTATGTATTATTTTATTAATAATACCAGTAATGAAAAATAAAGTTTTAAGCAAAGGTAAAAAATGAAAAATTAAATGAATCGTTTTTGGTATCGGAAAAGAAGAAAAACATTTCGATTTCGGCTGAAGCCGGCTACACTGAAGAGATATCAGCTCTACTATATAATTCAGTTACCTGAATTGATTTTTTTCAATAGAAGTTTTTAAAAAACTGTAGTGCTGTTTTCTTTAGGGCGGCAAATGTATCGTTTCATCTTGTATTTACGTGATTTTTTTATTGTTTGCTTCCTCGACATCGGGAGATCATTGAATTCTGCGTCCTGATTCAGTCGAAGGGTTGTATTTTGTAGTGTGGTTGTGCTGGTCGATGTGGGAGCCGCAGGACCTGACACAGTTGTTGCAGATGTAGCCTTTCTGTCTCTCTGTCTGGGCTGGGGTCGAAGCTGGATCTATCCTCTCCTTTCCACGGGCACGTTTCTCCCCCCCCCCCAACGTGGTTCTCCTCTTCTCGAATGTCTTAGTCACACGCTGGATGGTGGTCTGCAGCTGTCTCGAGCTTTGAGGGGTTGAAACCGCCGGCCCTCATGTCACGCTTGCAGATATCCTTGTAGCGGAAGGCCGGATGGCGGTGGGCCTTGTACCAGAGGTAAGCTCCCCAGAAGGTCTTTAGAGATCCGTCCATCATCCATCTGGCTTACATGACCCAGCCAGCGCATTTGATGCTTAAACATTAAAAAGATAAAATAAGATGTTATATAAACCGTTTGTTAAAATTATTAGATATTTTTAATTTCCCATAATAAACAATTGTATGCGTTATTATGTGTTTAATCTCATTTACAATATTGGATTTTTTTGTTGGTATTACATATTTGATATTAAGATGCTGTAAATCAAGGTTTTAATTAGGAAAATAAAGACGTGATTGAATATGTTACAATTTTCTCGCGCTTTCTAGGAGAAACCGCATTGGCGACTTAGACAGTTTAGTCAACTTCCAGTCTCCTTTTTGGATGATTTCAATCTGAATATTGTTCTACTAGTAGGTGTACCCGGTGTTGCTTGGTATTAAACGTTATATTAAATTTTTTCAAAGTCAAAGTCAAATGTCAAGGTTAGATTTAGGTGCGGTTCTTCATAAACTCCCCCACCTAGGGATGATGCACATCAAATTAGGATTCGCCACCATACCTAGGTGGGGGAGCTTATGAAGAACCGCACCTAAATCTAACCTTGACATTTTCCAATACTGATAATATTAATAAAATAATACATATTTATATATTTTGACCTTTACCTTGGAAAATGGCGTGCACCATCCATAGGTGAGGGACCATAAACATGCAAAGCTTGATCATGATCAGTCTAGTAAGAGTTGTACACACACACACATACACACACACACACACACTACAACAACTACTACTTTATATATATAGAAGCTCCAATAGACTTACATTTTAACAATAAAAGTAATATGCGGTCGCAGCCGAGATTGAACTCACTACACGTGTTTGTAATGTAATTAAAATCTTGTCCGTAACTGAATACTTGATGATTCGCTAGGACTATCAAGGGTATTTTTTATTGTGACGCCATCAGTAGATGGGTTGCCTACCACGGCTTAAGAGATTTGGATCCTCATTTTGTCAAATAAAAATATTAAAGAAATAAAGAACAACAACTAAAAAGATAAATTATCAGATAAATAGTTAGGTTTGGTTGTTTTATATGTTATTATCTTAAGCATCCACTTGGCAAAATCGACGCATCTGTTAGCATAGCAAGAATTTTTATCGGTTAAAAATACGGATTATACTACTACTATTACTGCTACTACTACACCTAATAATAATAATAATATTAATATATTATTTAAAACTATCTAAAAATATAGACATAGTTTTTTACGGAATATACTCGGAGAAAATAAAATGGAAGACTAAAGCCAGTTCTTTCTGACATAAAACTCTCCGGTAAATATGCTAAATAAAATTATAACTTTAGGAAATACTATCAGTTCAGCCCGGCCTTGCTCGGCCATATGTACTGTTCATAACTTTATGTGCACACACACACACACACACACACACACACACACACACACACACACACACACACACACACACACACACATATATATATATATATGTATGTATATATATATATATATTAAAAAGTTTGACTCATATCCAGGTAACCTACATCTAAATTTTCAAGGGTTTAGTACCTAAATTGGCGGAGGAGTTGGGTAAAGTGTAAAGTGATCGACCTGAGGGAGCAGATTGCCCCTCATTGGGTATGCTAAGATAGCTTTTATCGAGACCGGGTAACAGCAGATATCCTGAAGATTTAAAATAGAAGATATAAATATATATTTTATTTCATTATCAAAATAGATATATTTGCTTATTGTTTGGAAGTCAGAAAGATATATTTTGTATTCAAAATTGACAACAGAAATCTGGGAAAAATAACAGTTGACATTGTCTGGCCTCGACGAACTCAGAGCCAGATGTCGGACTGGCAGTCGGTGACCTTAGGGGTCATGAGAATTTAATATTGACTTGAATCTCAGATGGCGAAATTAGTGATATGGCCGAATTGCACACCCGCAAAATTTAGGGTTTTCCCCAATTTCGTGGCGTAATTTGATTGGCTTGGAGATTTTCCACCCCGACCACACACCTTACTATATAGTGCTAGTGCCGCGCGAATTTAGTCAGTTTCGAGGCAGGGAGAGTTTGTGCGCGGAACTCGAAGTACCACACCGTTCCCTAAAGACGTGGCCCATCCTTCAAACCCGTCTGACGCTGTCTGTGAAGAGACGAGAGATTTGAGACGTTTAAAAAACTTACTAAGAACTGAACCACATATTCGTAAAAAGATCTGTAATATATTTGTGAAGTAGAATAGACTTACCTCGTCTATTTTTCTTTTGCCTGCGGCTTCGATATTCGCTTCCAGCATACAGGATTCAATGTAACGACCCCCTAAGAAGAACCAGACGATCCGAGCCGAAGTTTCCAAGACAACAGGGATCCTAGCGAACTTCATAAGAGTGGGGGGTGTTACAGAGTCTACAAAGGTCAACTCTTTCAACTTTGACATCTTGGCAACGAAATGTTCGCCCAAAACTGATTAAAAATCTTGCTTCATGTCTGAATACCCTTTATGTAAAATTTCAAATGTTTAGACCTCACATTTATTGAATAGTTTGCTAGAGACCGCGATGGTCAAATCTTTTGAACTTTGACCGCTTGACAGCCAAATTTTTGGTTAAAACCGATTAAAATGGTTGCCCTATGTCTGAATGCTCTTTATGTAAAATTTCAAATATTTAGACAAAAACTGGCTGAGTAATTTGGTAGAGACTGCAGAGGTCAATTTTTTTAACTTTGGCTCAATTTTGACATTTTAATATTTAGTGTTTTGGGCTCAAATCAAATTAAGAATTGGGATCCATGTCCAAGTAACCTACATCTTAAATTTCAAGTGTTTAGACGCAAAATTGGCGGAGGAGTTTGGTAGAGTTTTCAAATGTCAAATCTTTGAACTTTGACCCCCTTGACAGACAAATTTCTGGCCGAAAACCAATTAAAAGATTTCCCCACATCTTATTACCCCTTATGTCAAATCTCGAATCTGTAGACTGAAAATTGGCAGTGTAGTTTGGTAGGGAAATGTACACACAGACGCACAGAGCCATTTTCACTTATATAGATATATAAATTTCGTATTGTCATTAAAACTATATAAACATATTTTACAGAAATCCATAAAGTCGTTTTGTTTATTATTTAAGATATTCAATTTATCAAATTTCCCTCACCACATATATTCCACTAAATGGGAATTCACAAATTGCACAAAAATGTTAACTCCTAACGGCAGAAAAATTTGCCCGGGATAAATAAGAAAATGGCGGCTCTCAAATCATTCAGTGAATCAACGACAAAATTTAAATTTTTAAATGATAAACAAATGTACTGGATTATTTCCCAGCAAATTTTGTTTACCGGCTTGTTTTACACTCATAATTCGATTTTTATTTAGTGTTTATTTTAGGGGAGTTTTACATAAACAAGCTTCGAAAAAAATATTGAAAATAAACGTGTGAATATTTGAAGATTAGTTTAACAAATGTTGGCGTTTAACGATTAAAATGTTAGTTCAAACTTAACCGAGCAGGAAAAACTCAAGATAATACTATTTTAAACTTAACAGAAACGCAAGAAAAAGCTGTGGTAAATTCAAGGCAGCGTAACGATTCAACGAATATTATTTTTTGAAACTAAAAGTGCGTAGCGTCGCCATTACATGTAACTACTATATATTGGAACATTATTGCTAGGAATGAACGCTATCCATACTACAAATTTCCAGTTCTTTCAACGTTTTTTATTTTCATTTTACTTTTTTTGTGACCTAGAGCAAAGAACCGCTTGAAATATCAAAAAATAATTTAAAAAATATATTATTAAATACAAAAGTAACATAGCTTTCATGCTTCGAAAACCCCTAATAAATTTTAACGCACTATATATATATATATATATATATATATATATATATATATAAGAGCAAATAGTTTATAAAATATGTTAAAAAACACTTTGAAAAAGAGTTAAAAACATATTTAATCTGAAAAGGAAACACTTAATAAGTGGATAGTGCTTAATCCCCGGAGTTTCGAAGAAATACTTCTCTTCTAATCAGAGGGTAGGAATTAGCAAAATGTGGGATCGGATTTTGCATGCAAAAGTATTTGATGAAACTCCAAGTAAGTAAAATATCTTACTTGATAACAAAAAGTGGAGCAGAGGGAATCGGGTGAAGAAAAAAGTGATTTCACGTGAATGGATAGTCTGGTGAAAGGTAAAGTATCCAATGACGGTAAAATCCGAAAATGTAAATCCAAGAAAGTTAGTTAAATTTCCATTCGCATAAGTAAAATCCAAGGAAATCGTGTACTTGGAAGAAGGTCCAAAATAATCCAAAAGGCCGAAATCCGTGGAATAATTCACAAATATGTAAAAGGAAAAATGGGAAAGAATTCCAATAATATTATTAAAAGAAAAATAAGATATGCGTTAAACTCGGCTGCCGAGTATATAAATATATATATATATATATATATATATATATATATATATATATATATATATATATATATATATATAATAAAATGAAAATTACAATTGAATTTACCAAAATGATCCAAGATGGTAAAATTAAAGTAAACTATAAATATTAAAGAATTAATATTTATAAAATTATCTCAGCCAGATATAAAAGCTCGATAAAACCAAATAGGAAATAGAGCCTATAATATGAGCAAACAGTAAATAAAATATGTTAAAAAAACACTTTGAAATGAGTTAAAAACATATTTAATCTGAAAAGGAAACACTAGATAAATGGATAGTCCTTAATCCGCGGAATTTCGAAGAAATACTTTCCTTCTCATCAGAGGGTAGGAATTAGCAAAATGCGGGATCGGATTGTGCATGCAGAAGTATTTGATGAAACAAGTAAGTCAAAGATCTTACTTGAAAACAAAAAAAAAGCGAAGCAGAGGGAATATGGTAAAGAAAAATGTTATTACACACGAATGGATAGTCTGGTAGAAAATAAAAAATCCAGTGACAGTAAAATCCAAATGTAAAACTTCAAGAAATTTATATATATATATATATATATATATATATATATATATATATATATATATATACATATATAATTCAATAACTTGTGTATACGTATTTGTATATATATATATATATATATATATATATATATATATAATCGTATAATTGTATTCGTATGTATATATATATATATATATATATATATATATATATATAATTCAATAACTTTTGTATACACAATATCGCTAGGTTTTTGAATTTGTAGCGACATATTGATTCTTATGTCTAATAAATAAACAGTGT
>NC_136483.1:112934198-112951698 GCF_053919585.1 Euprymna scolopes | reverse complement strand
ATTCCCCCCACTCTTTATCTGTGCCTAAACCTAAACGTAGATTCCATGAACAAAGCTTATTTCTTAGAACTGCACGCCCGTGGAATTGTCTTCCGTTTTCCTGCTTTCCGGCTGACTTCAAGTCTAACGTAAATAAGTTCTTGATGAGCCGTTCCATATAAGTTATCAAATTTACCAAATTTTCATTACTAATGATTACTATATTGTCCAATTTCTACTGTACACTCTTTAACCCTTATCCTTGAGTGGCCTCTTGGCCTTGATAATGTGGTGATGCCTATATAAAAAAACTTCTTTAGAAGCGACCTTTCTTTCATCTGTCAAGATCGTATAAGAAATAGTGCAGGAACGAGCGACTAACATATTATGTTTATAGACGTTTTTGAATAACACAATATAGAAGAGACTTCGTAGCTTAGTGGGGGATGGCCTTTTCTCTTCCCTGCAATCTCTTTCCCACAAAAGAGACGTTGCGAGTCTGTCTTTGCTTCATTGTTATTTTCATGGCAAGTGCTCATCTGAGCTTCAATCTATGGTTCCCCGTCGCCAAACTTTCACGAAAAACACTCGTCTAGCCAAAACCACTATCTATAATTTCCCACACTCTTTAGCTGTGCCTAAACCTAAATGTAGATTCTATGAACAAAGCTTTTTTTCTTAAAACTGCACGCCCGTGGAACTCTCTTCCGTTTGCCTGCTTTCCAGATGACTACAATCTGATTGTCTTCAAGTCCAACGTAAACAAATTCTTGATGAGCCGTCCCCCTAAGTAATCCAATTAAGAAAATTCCCACTACTTATGTTTACTACGCTATAATCACAATAACTAATGTATAGCAATAAACCCTTATCTTCGAGTGGCCTCCGGGCCTTGATAAATGGCCATTCCTGTGTAAAATACTTTGTAATGACTACAGTATAAAAGTAAAATGTAATTCTCTAATATTTAGCAATAATAATGAACATCTTGACAAGATTAAGATTAAAGCTCGAAATTCGCGCAAAAAGTGTACACCATTGTCCTTGGCCTAATGGCTAAAATGTTGCTTACAAATTCTAAGTAAAAGTCTTTGGATGGTCAAACTTTAAACTTTTACTACAATGGACAATAATCAAGAATAAAAAGTATCACTTCTACTTGGTCATCGCTGAGGAATAAGAACAATCTACCTTGGTAATTAAAATAAAAAAAAATTAGTACGAAATTTTGCCCCGGTTTCAGAATTTTACGTAAATGTGTCCTAATTCGAAAAGATACAGCTGAAGAATTTCGGAGGTTACATGAACCGAGGCGTATTGAAATAAACAATCAAGAAAGGGATATTACTCTGAAATTACGAATACTCATCTAAAACTACTTCAGTAAAAAAATACTCAGTTTTAACGACACAGATAAAAATTGGCACAGTCAAAATGACGCAAGTTCGCAAAATATTAAAACTAGAACAATGAAAATATAAAAAATACAGATGTAAACCTTAATAAGTTTATGAAAACATAAAATACAATAATATATAAACAGAAATATAAAATTAAAAGAAACGTATACTTATATTTGAAAGCAAGAGCAAATGAACAACGGTAACATTATTTTGCCAAATTTATTTATTTCCAAATTTATTTATTTCCAAATTTATTTATTTCCAAATTAATTCTTTCCAAATTTATTTATATCCATTTTTATTTATTTCCAAATTCATTTATTTTCAAAGTTATTTATATCCAATTTAATTATTTCAAAATTTATTTATATCCAATTAATTTATTTCCAAAGTTATTTATTTCCAAATTTATTTATTTCCAAATTTATTTATTTCCAAATTTATTTATTTCCAAAGTTATTTATTTCCAAATTTATTTATTTCCAAATTTATTTATTTCCAAAGTTATTTATTTCCAAAGTTATTTATTTCCAAATTTATTTATTTCCAAATTTATTTATTTCCAAATTTATTTATTTCCAAAGTTATTTATTTCCAAATTTATTTATTTCCAATTTATTTATTTCCAAATTTATTTATTTCCAAAGTTATTTATTTCCAATTTATTTATTTCCAAATTTATTTATTTCCAAATTTATTTATTTCCAAAGTTATTTATTTCCAAAGTTATTTATTTCCAAATTTATTTATTTCCAAATTTATTTATTTCCAAATTTATTTATTTCCAAATTTATTTATTTCCAAATTCATTTATTTCCAAATTTATTTATTTCCAAATTTATTTATTTCCAATTTATTTATTTCCAAATTCATTTATTTCCAAATTTATTTCTTTCCAAATTTATTTATTTCTAATTTTATTTATTTCCAAATTTATTTATTTCCAAATTTATTTATTTCCATTTTTATTTATTTCCAAATTTATTTATTTCCATTTTTATTTATTTCCAAATTTATTTATTTCCAAATTTATTTATTTCCAAATTTATTTATTTCCAAATTTATTTATTTCCAAATTTATTTATTTCCAAATTTATTTATATCCAATTTATTTATTTCCAAATTCATTTATTTCCAAATTTATTTCTTTCCAAATTTATTTATTTCTAAATTTATTTATTTCCAAATTTATTTATTTCCAAATTTATTTATTTCCAAATTTATTTATTTCCAAATTTATTTATTTCCAAATTCATTTATTTCCAAATTTATTTATTTATTTCCAAATCTATTTATTTATTTGCAAGGTTTATTATTTATTTTCATTTTATTTAATTATTTCTAAACTTATTTATATGTTTCCAAGTGTATTTATTTCCAATTTATTTATTTCTAAATTTATTTATTTCTAAGTTTATGTATTATTCTAGTCATTTACCAGCCCATTACTGTAATCGTCTTCTTTATTCAAAATTCAATTTTATATTTATTTATGTGTATCATTAACTTATGCAGATAACTATTATATTATTTTTTGTTAATACATTTTCACCCCAAACAAGGCACATTACGTCCTTTTACAGAAAGACAAAAATATACGTGCCCACTCACATGCTGTCGCTGACGAAAAGAGAAGGAGTTCTGGCCAATTGCCATTTTGTCCCCTTTTCCTCGTATCCTTCCGCGAGTGAAAAAATCAACTCGCGGCGATAAAAGGAGTAACGGCACAGTGGCACATGCAAAACATAGTGGCACAACTGTGTGTTATGTCAGTGCATAAAAATATACACTGACATCTATAAATATAAAAGCGAAAATGTGTGAATGTATGTATGTGTGTGCACTTTTTGTGTGTGTCTGCAAAAGGCTTTTTTCGTCGGCCTTCTCGCTCGACTCGCTCTTTCTTAAAACTTTTTTTATATCACGTCTAAATCGTAATATCTACGTCTTAAGAACGGGGGCAGCGTTTGTATTTAATTCGCCCGACTTTTACCAGCTATTTTTCCATCGCCGCGTCTTCGAAAAGCGAATGATGGGGCGGGGGAAACAGTAACTGGCTTGCAGCTCAAAACTAGGTAAAACATTACGCCACTTAACTTCCTCGCACCTGTATATTTCACTTTATAAACCTTAACTTAACACGCTAATCAATTCCTCTCCCCTCGTGTCCAAAATGGTTAGATGCCTCGCTTTTTCCCCTTTCCTTTCCAGCTTCGCGTCAAGGCTTCGGTGTTCAATCCTACCTTGCTACTAAATTTTTTTTCTTTTACACCTCCAGATACCCGGTCAACGTTTTTTTTTTTTTTAACACACATATACCTCTAAAAACGGGTAGTAAAGTATTTTTATGTTTTTTTTTTTTAATTTTTGGTTTCAAGTATTTCTAGAAGCAAAGTTTTCGAAGCGAGTTGGAAAAGCAAGTTTAGATTTATGTTGCTTTTATATATGCATTGTATTCCATGGTTTTCTGGCGAGCTGGAAAATCCAATTCATCACAGAGACTTTTACTGTGGACATTCTTTTTTGCGCCAGAAACAAGTCACCACCAATCCGATATAGACGCCACCGACTTTGAGGAAGCGTGCAAATCCGCAATGCGAGAGAAATAATCTATATCGGGATTGAGTCGACATCGGTGCGGTTGGCCTCTCCTTGGAACATGGCCAATTTCCTTCGGACGATGCGTTTATTGGCTGAAGGCGACAACATGGCTGCCTGCCATGTGTCCAGGTCCTTCTTCTATTACTCAACGTAGAAACAACCCGTCCATACCAGCAACCCATTATCGGGTCCATTCCTTATTGACAACTGATAAGAAGTTCAATCACTTTACTTTTGATTTTTTGATTTATTTCGAACAGTGTTTTCTTTATGAGTTGTAGGTTTCCTTAAAGATGTCTTAGAATAGTATTCGTTTTTGGCATTTCGTCAGAAAAATTACCATTTAAGAATTATTGCTTTTTGGAGATATATTCCCTGATTGCACATACACTCTAATAATATATAAAGAA
The DNA here is from genome assembly GCF_053919585.1 of Euprymna scolopes. Taxonomy (NCBI): domain Eukaryota; kingdom Metazoa; phylum Mollusca; class Cephalopoda; order Sepiida; family Sepiolidae; genus Euprymna; species Euprymna scolopes. The sequence goes on along the minus strand of NC_136483.1, from coordinate 112,947,305 downwards.
TTTTCTGCGTATTTGTGTGTCTGTCCGTTACAATTTAACATGACAGTTAACATTTTAACAGTGTTTTTTTTTAATTATTTCAACCACTCGGACCCACACGTTGTCTGGTACCGTCGCATGGACAAACAAACAAGGAAGATAAATTATAAATATGGCTCATCATTTTTTTAGGTGAATACAAAAATCATTTATTTCAGTAATTTCCGACAGCGCATCTCCGCCGCTTCGTGGTGTATTTTTCTGTTCTTTTCTTGTGACGCAAGCTCGCACACACCTGCTAAATTGTATGTCGCTAAAAGCAACATGCAATCATTTCTTTTCAATGGTAATTACAATAAGATAGACGCGTAAGAAAAAAAAAGTTCTCCTTGAATCGGACGATTTCACGTTGGCAAAAACATAAATTAAAGTGAATAATGTGTTTTTTTACAGTTGACAACGACCAGTTCTTTTTAAATAAAGTTTTCACCTTCATTCATATTTTTAATCGGAAAATTGATTTCTTGATAAAAAACAGGCGCTCATTCCAAACCTTAAAATTATAACAATTTACGTGGTTTTGTGTTTTCCATAAGATTATATTTGATTGTCAAATTTAAAGAAAGTCATCGTCCTTAGCAGGGGAAATACAAAGTTCTTTCTAAATAAACGAACTGTTAACTATCTATTGATTTACAATTTTTATGGAAGCAGTGAGATATCGCTTTCCAGCAGCGCCCGCCTCGTGGTTAGAAACGCCGAGTATCATTTAGATTGTTGTACGTTCGTACACAGCTTGTCGCGGGTGTTAGTTTAACGGCGTGGAACATCTGTGTAATAGCGAAACAAGCTGTGCGTAAACGAGTATACATACAGTAGCGTCCAAAACTAAGGGACAAAATTTTAAAACCTAATATTTGTGAAAAATAACAACTGTGAAAAGCTGAAATTTTGACAACTGGTAATCGTTATCATCCATAATAACACACTCAGTTTTGTCCCTTACTTTTGGACGTTCCTATTTTGAAAAAAAAAATTGTTAAAAATTTTTTTTTTCTATCCTTTGCAAATGATTCAAATTTTAGTATGCTGTTATGGATGATAAGGACTACCAGTTGTCAAAATTTCAGTTTTTCACGGTTGTTATTTCTAACAAATATTAGGTTTTAAAATTTTTTCCCGTAGTTTTGGATGCTACTGAATATTATCGTAAAAGTGACAAAATACCCGTTCATTTCCAAAAAGCCTTTTTCATTGTACATTGTGAACTCCAAAAATACATGCTAAAATATTTCCAGACTTTGTGGTTGAACTATACCACTTTGTTTTTTAGGTTTAACGACTTTGCGTACAACGTTATCATATATATATATATATATATATATATATATATATATATATATATATATATATAAATTACAATAAGTTTACCAAGGTAATCAAAATGGTAAACTTAAAATATATTATAAATATTAAAGAGTTAATATTTACAAGTAAAGTAATCTCAACCAGATGTAAAAGCTCAATAAAACCGAAAATGAAATAGAGCTTATAATATGAAGCAATGATTAATAAAACATGTTAAAAAACATCTTGAAAAAGAGTTAAAAACATATTTAATTTTAAAAAGGAAGCACAAGATAAGTGGATAGTCCTTAATCCGCGGAGTTTCGAAGAAATAGTCTCCTTCTCATCGGAGGGAAGGAATTAGCAAAATGCGGGATCGGATTTTGCATGTAAAAGTATTTAATGAAACCACAAGTAAGTCACAGATCTTACTTGGTTAAAAAAGGGTGAGGTAATGGGGAATAGGAGGTAAAAGAAAAAATGATAAAAAGATTTCACATGAATGGATAGTCCGGTGAAGGGTAAAAAAATCCAAGAATGGTAAATTCCAAACACGGTCGAATTAAAAACTTCCAATCCAACAGGTAAGTTCCAAAGGAATCAAGTAACTGAAAGATGGTCCAAAATGATCCAAAAGGTAGAACTCCTTGTGATTTTTTCCAGATCACCGAAGTTAAGCAACGATGTGCCTGTCCAGTACCAGATGGGTGACCATTTGTGACTTCTATGTGCTGTATGTGTTCTCCGCTTATCTCGGCATTGTTTTCTCTCATCCTGGACTTCTCCTTGCCACTGCACCCAAACAGTGTAGATTCAGGAGAGGTGTGGCTGGGGATTGCGTAACCCTTGTCACACAATTACACGCGCAGCTGCCCTTACTCTTTCGACACTGAACGGAGGGACCTGATATATATATATATATATATATATATATATATATATATATATATATATATATATATATATATATATTTGACCTCGATGTGTGCGAAGATGTCTCTACTAAACAACTACATTTTTAATCTACAGGCTTGAAATTTGATATATAGGGACTTTGGATTTTGGCAACAAAAATTTGATTGAGTTTTTAGCCGGTAAAAGTTGCTGCGAAAAAATTGGCCTTGGCAGGCTAAGTCGACTTAGAGTGCTCTTTTATGCATGTGCAAATAAGCATTTATACGTTAAATGTCGCTTGCATTTTAACGTTTTCTTATTCATCTGACGATAACTTAAACGGTAACGACTAAAACTGGAGTGCTTAATGCTTTGAGTTAGGTTCGATTCTAGCTGAAAGCACCAAAGTCATTTTTTGACTCTTGAAATCACTACTATTTATTAAGGAAAATATGATAGATTGTTGTCTCTATAATAATAAATATGAAATCTGCATGAATTTAAATAGCATATTCAAGCGTATTTTATGAACGGACAATCACGACTCTCAAAAGGAAATAAAATGTATAAAACACCAAAATTCTTTTTTTCCTTAGTTCAATGATAAAGAAAAATACTCACATGCATAGCACGTAAAGGTTGAGAATAATTGTACTTAGGTTTGTGTTATAAAAAGCAAATTCATATTGTAATGTAAATTCTTTATACGTAAGTATTTTATTATTTATCATCAGTAGACAAATAAAACTGTTGAATGTGTAAAACATGGAGGAGGGGGGTATTTCAACTTATCCTGGGAAGAAACAATTCAGACACGAGACTTGCTTCATTCCGTTGTGGGTATAGTTTTTGTCAGATTCTTTCAAGAATCAAGTTTGCCAACATTCATAAAAGTAAATGATGCTGCAGAACTAGCTGGAATCGACAATACAACCAGATCGCCATCCACTTCCACGTCGTTATTCACATCACCTACGTCATCTCGTTGAAACGTTATTTATGTTTAATTGTGTTGGTTTCTCAAACAGAAGATGCTCACAAAAGAAAATACGTAAAGGTTATCAGTATTCCTGATTGATTCTTGAACCAGATTCAAACACTAAACGTCATCAAATCCCCAGTTCAAGTAATAAAATCTAAATGAAAATATAACAAAAAAAAAAATCAAAAAACAAAAACGTCTCCTCTCAGTTGACTGATAGATTATTGTTACATGAGGAACCAATGGAAGGTTTACAATATTTTTAGTTGATTGCTGGAAAATGTTCACACTTTATACAACGACAGTAAAACAACAAACACATACGAATATATATATATATATATATATATATATATATATTTATATATATATATACACGAATATATATATACACATACGAATATGTATATACACATACGAATATATATATATATACGTATGTATATATATATGTATATATATGCATATATATATATATACAGGCCCACTTAAAAGTAGCCCGATCTCTCTAATCTTTCTCTAATCCTTTCTTTTAAGACTAAGCAGCCAACTTTAAAATAGCCCGATCTCCCCAATCTTTCTCTTACAGACAAACTGACACCACAAAACGAAATGCAATTCTTTTTCAAACAAGATGGCGCTACATGCCACATGTATCACATATTACTAACATCAGTTCATCACATGTTTATGGTAGAGAGAATAATACGCAAAGTGTTATTGCTTTCATGTTCTCCGGACTTGTTATCATGTGATTTTTATCTTTGGGGAATTTTAAAACAAGAAGATTATGCAAATAATCCTCACAATCTAGACCAACTAAAAAAGAACATTACCAACGCTATCAGGAGAATCACCAAAGAATATCTACAAGCAGTAATTGCAAATGTTGTTAAACGTGCCCAGGAATGCATACTTGACAACCGGGATTACTTCCAACATCTTTTATAACACTACATGTAATTTAAACAATGCTGCCGACAATTTAAACAATAAAAAATGTTCCTCTATTTATTTATTTCATCATTTATGAGCTACTTTTAACTGTCTTTAACTGTTAATGATTTTTTGGTGCAAATATGATTGATTCCATATGCTTTGTTTCCTTTTATGCATTAATCTGCAAAATTTATTGCATATTTTGTAAAATTCTTTCCTTTGATGAGAACAATTGCATTCTTCAAAACTCCATGGAATAATGTTTTATTTTGTTTATTTGTACTCCTCGTCGAATAAGTAAAATTTCTATATACCTTCCTTAAAGGTTTACAAGTGTTCTTCTTAATTGAATACATTTTCAATAATAATATTTATGTTATATATGTATATATATATATATATATTTATAAACACACACACACACACACACACACATATATATATATATATATATATATATATATATATAGTCCGCTAAAGGATATATATATGTAGCTCGCTGAAGTTTATATATATATATATATAGATCTATATCTATATTTATATCTATATATATATATTTAGATCGCTGAAATATATATATATATATATATATATATATATACTACTTATTGCTATCAATCCGATCTTTGTTGTCTTGATTGTTAAACCAATATATATATATATATATATATATATATATATAGTTCGCTGATATATATATATATATATATAGTTCGCTGAAAGATATATATATATATATATATATATATATATATATATATATATATATATATATATATATATATATATATATATATATATATAGCTCGTTGAAGGACGCTGAATGTTGGAATTTAACACAAATTTACTTCCCGATCACAGCAATAATACGTAAATAAAAACTCAACCTCTTCAAATCTCTAATTTTAGCTGGGCTTTAAAAGAAGATTCTGACAGCAGGAACCACAGGTAGATTGCCAAAACTTTCAGTTGGTTGTTGGATAACGATCAAACGCATTCAACTTCTTAGTGAAACACGAAAACTCAATAAAATTTAAATACAAACCTAAAATTGTTACTTTTAGTTTACGAGAAGAAGATAATGAGGAAGGGAAAAGCTGGCTATATTCCTTGTTGATTGTTTGACAACGTTTAAAACTCATTTAACTTTCGACAACTGCATTGAAAGCAAAATTAAATTTCATCCCCTACCCCCAAATCCTTCCTTTTTGTCATAAAATAAGATACCTAAAGGAGGAACCATGGGAAGATTGTCAAAGATTCTAGTCGGTTGGTGGATAAGGTTTTAACTGCAAAACTTATTTAAGCTTCAACCACAGCACTAAAATGAAAATAAAAAATTCCCCTCCCCCGTACAAAAATAATTTTACCTTTTAGTCGTTCATAAAAGAGGATACTCACAAAAAGAACCAAAGTTCCTAATTTGATTGTTGGACAAGGTTCGAACTTTCAAACTCGTTCTATTTCCTACCACGGGACTTAAACCATAACTATAAAAAGCAGATTATTTTTTTTTTTTTTTCGCCGATAGAAGATCGTCATCTGAAGGGTCACGTGACAGTTGTAATATTCCTACTGAATGTGATGACAAAAATGTTGCACTATTCGAACACGGCCAGCCCGCGTCTGTATTCACTCTGAAATGGCCACCTCGCTTAAATGTTATTTCCGTTTGAAGTTAATGACTTTCGCCAAGTTTCGATTTTTTGTTTATTTTTTTCGGTCGTTTCCTTGTTAATGTCGACAACTTACTGTTTTATTCAGACGATAAACCGTAAACATTCATAGTTAAAAGATAAAAATATCAACAAAACCAGAAAGTGTACAGAAAAATAAATAACCGCTTGGTAAATGATAACATTAAAAATCAAAAGGGCTTGAAATTAATTCCGTGATCGCCTAATCTTCAAAAACTAACAGGTCGTAAATCGTAGGGCGGGAAATCGAGAAGGTTAATTTGGACGGCCATCTTGAAACTTCTGTTTATTTTTTATTTATTTTTATTTTTTTATTTATTTTTTTTTTTTTGTTAATGTTCACGCAACTTTAGGTGGCGCTGAATCGGTCCTGGCGCTTCTCGCATCAAACCTCGTCAGCGGTAGTGAGCATCCACTTCACACAAACGCTGTCGGGTATGGAACGATTTCGCACATCTTGCAATAACAACCGGATCGTTTTCAACAGTATCTTGTTATAGTCCTATGTAACACACTGCATGGTGTGGCCCTATGGTTAGCATCACGGCTTATCGAATCGGATATGCTCGGTTCAAGTGCCATCATATCTCGTAAGGCCATTTACGCGCGTGTATATTTAGGAATATGTATTAATTTCTCCCACTTCATCGATAAAATAGCAACTTGTCTTAATTGTTTAATAATTAATAATTAATTGATCCACATGATAACATATGGTCATAACTATCCAACCGTTTTGACCTCTTATAAATTATTTAATTAAATAAATAATGTGTATATATATATATATATATATAGAGAGAGAGAGAGAGAGAGAGAGAGAGAGAGAGTGAGAGAGAGACAGATAGACAGAGAGAGACAAAGAGAGAGATGGGGGAGGAAACAATAGGAGTGGAAAATAAATTCACAAATATTGGAAAATATAGGATGAGTCATTTCTTTAATAAGGATATACATACATTTATTTGGGCGATAAGGGGACTCTTTATACCAAGTTATTTCGAAGCCTAATGCAAATTTTGTTAATTGAGGGCAATAATTGAAGCGATATGGTATATGTATCCAAAAGTGAAGCATACAGGTGTAAATTATCAATATAGATTTAGTCAGCAAAGCTGAGAATTCGGTGAATGAGATACTATCTTTTTAGATACAAAGCTCTAGGCTAGGAAAATGTTCACAGATATCCATATTGTTTGGATGCATGGAGCAGCGGCAAAAGTTCTTTATGAACAAGTAAGATATAAACAGCACGAGCCTAAATGTAACTGTTGTTTATATAAGAGACAGTATCTCGTTCACCGAACTCTCAGCTTCGCTGGCTAAACCTATATATATATATATATTGTGAGTGAGTAAGGCATAAAGGTGTAAATTATATATATATATATATATATATATATAATTTACACCTTTATGCCTCACTTTTGTATACATACACCCTATCGTTTCAACTATTGCTCCCAACTAATAAAATTTAGTTTAGTTTTTTTTAATCGATTTATAATTATTATTTTTATTAGTATATCCGTCCCCTATTGTCACACCGCGTCATTCATCCAAACCCCAATTATTTGTTTGTTCCTTTATCCACTTCTATCAACTTTACTCCCCTATCATCATGCCTTGTCTTATATTTCACACGCACCTGTCGACACCTAGCAACAAGACATCCTTAGGATTATCACTACATATTATCCCCCATATGTTATCTTCTAAAAATTACAAACTCACACCCATACCCACCTCATAAATTACCACTTTAATTCACCTTCGGACTTTCCCTTACCATACTAAATTAAAACACTAGTACACTTCCAATGTAATCCAAAATCTAACTTGCATTAATCTCGTAACATTACGATACAGCCATATTCCCTTTATAAGTAATGTTGCGGTATAAGTTACTTTGATTAATCCTGCTTAGTATATACCATCGCTTTAATTCTTCGTCATAATATTACGCCTAAAAACATACACCATCTCTAAATGATGTCGTTGTCTCGGTTACCGCTGTCGATAAAAACCTTTAGCGTAAATCCCCTGCATAGACACTATACATCTTACATACGGATAAAATAGAATCACAACCCAACTATCCCTATACCTCCCCCTGAATCTTAAATATACAAACTACTTACATTAGTTAAAATTATGATAGAAACCTATACTGATTTTTACACTACACTTTATCTTAGAATTCAATATAGTTCCCCCTAACATCAATTTATTTCCTTCCTGATGATTGCCTCGCTAGATGTCACATCCCCATTATGTTACCTAGCACATTCTCTACTCTTCTGATGAGAAGCATTAGGCTTCGAAATACCTTGGTATAAAGTGTCCCCTTTATCCCCCAACTAAATATTCGTATATCCTTATTAAATAAATGACTCATTCTATATTTTCAAGTATATAGTATTTGTAACTTAATTTTCCACTCCTATTGTCTCCTATATAAGCTCCATTGAAATTTGTTGAGCTTTATATTATCCCGATAAGTCTCCTCTTATAGAATTGAATTTATTTTCTTCTTCTATCTACCCTCGTTTTATATATATATATATATATATATATATATATATATATATATATATATATATATATATATATGGGGGTGTTTGTGTGTGCGTGTGTGTGTATTAGGAGGCATATTTGGTTAAACAAAAAAAACAGGGAGAAAAGTGCTCAGTGAGTAGAGGTAAATATGTTTTTATTCTTTCAACCCCGGTTTTTTTAATCAAATTATTACAAACATTATCACAAATTGTTTCAAGGACAATTTAAAAAATCTAAAATTTATCTCTATCCAGCACTTTCAATCATTGTTCATATATACATAATTTTAAAAGATTATTTTTCCTTCAAATTCATGTTTTTTTTGTTTTGTTTTTTTTGTTTTTTTTTTTTTTTGCTCGAATTATCTGGAGAGATGGACAGTTTTTTTTTATTATCCTGTCTATTGAAACAATTTGTAATAATTTGAGCAAGAAAACCCCGAGGTTGAAAGGATAAGCGCGCACACACACACACACACACACACACACACACATATATATATATATATATATATATATATATATACACACATATATATATATTGTTTATATTAACATTGTATATACATATTGTTTATTTGTTTTTGTTTGCGATACTTTTAGAATAAAGTCAAGTATTTTTACGAGAGTGCATTTTTACCTAAATGTGAGTTGAGATTAATTTCCCTTTGACCAATTTCCTACCCCCAAATGGGGCGCGGCGTATATATTGTTTTTAAAATATATTTATCTACTGACACGTGTTTCGTCGTCTTCGACTCATCAGTGGCTGAATCTAGCGAGATTCAAAATCGAGACCTCATCATAAGAAGCCTAAACCTCTACCAGCGGACCATCTAGCACGATTGCTGGATTGTCGCGTCCTTATGTAGATGCTGAAACAGACCAAATTCTTGCTTTTCACAACAAATATATTTTTAAATATAGTATTGGTATTTTATTTTCTTCAATTTATTAATCCAGAAGAAGTTTTACAATATAGACGAAGCATTGAGTGGCATATAACGTGTTTGTTCATTTTCATCTCTATATTTCGTCGGAATTCTATTTTTATTATATTCATTATATATATATATATATATATATATATATATATATATATATATATACGGAAATTTTAGATGAGATAAGTCATCGGTACCGTCGGTTTCAAACCTAATAATAGGGGATCGTTTTAGATATCCATATCAAGCTCTCTTCAGCCGTTACTCATCTCTAATCTATCTAAAACGGTTCCCTATTATCAGGTTTGAAACCGACGATACCGATGACATCTAAACTTTCTATAAATAAAAATATAAATAATATTCTCTTATAATAGCGCACTCTTCTCGAATCCTTCCCCTCCCCAAATATACATATAAGTAAGTATATATATATGCATATATATATATATATATATATATATATATATATATATATATATATATATATATATATATATAACATTCAGTTGCTAATCAAATAGACTATCGAGCTTTGATTGTGTGTCTAATGCAAAAATCGTTGTTTTCAATTATCCTGAACTTCTTTTTATCCATGAATTTAAAAATTCCGGTTCACAAAATGTGCTGTTGGAGATTGTGCAACCCTTATTTCACTATAGCTTCCCAGCGTGGCTCTCTTTAATAGATAATTCATTAAATTTTGAGACTGAAATGAGATATACGTGTAGTCAGCATCATATTTGTTTTTATTTGCGCTGTTTACTTATACGAGATATGAACAGCCTTGCTAACATTAATTATAATGCTGACAGTAACATCCATGTCAGGTGTCTCCAGTGATCTTTACTGAATAATTGACGAGGATAACTGTTTGCTTTGACTTCTTTCGATTTTATATATATATTTAAAGTCAGTAGAGAAGTTTTAGATCGGAGGATAATTTCACATTCTTGACATTGTTATTTGAAACCTACAGGAAGATCGAGGAGAAGCTTCTGAGAAGTCACGGTCACTTCCCGGCGTCCGTAATAAAAACAAAACAAGACAAATGAGCGTTTAATGGTTTCTATCTAGCCGTAAACAAAAAGATTCCTTTATTTGAAAGAGACTTTTTTTTTATAATTTTAAGATTAAAATATAATTTTTCTTATCGGGGATACAACTAGATTTGTTCATTTAAAAAGAACAAGTTAAGGATTTAATTAGATAATACAATGCCGCCCTTATTAAAACATTCTGATAATATTAATATTTTCAATGCAAATCTGAAATGCTCGAAGTTTTACATTAGAAATGGTGTTCATAGTATGCTCAATGTTGAAAACCTCATAAAATTACTTTAAAGTTATTGAAATATGGCGAATAATTAATAATTCTGATATCCAAGTTAATCAAATAATATATAGTTAATTATAATGTCGAAATTAAAAACATCACAAAAATGACGAAAATTTTAAAGTATAGAAAAATCGGAATAATTTGAATGTTTTTTTTTTGTTACCTATTTTGCATAAAATTAAATTAAACTATATATATCCCACATACCGTACGCTCACGCCTATCATCTATGTTACAAAATGCACAGTGGTCGGTTATTTAGTTTAAGGGTGATCTCTGAACATACAGATATATAAATATATAAACATACCTAACTTTATATATATATATATATATATATATATATATATATATATATATATATATATATATAATGGAACACGGTGTAGTTATCTATAAATGCAAAGTGACTCCGAAAAAAAATTAATTCGTGGAATCGTTATAAAACCGTTTTGCAATTTAACTATATTTTGTTCAAATATACTTTCCGATGAGTCTGCTTTAGTGATATCAGATTAGGCTGTCTGATGATACTGGCTTTCTGATCTGAAATGCACCAACCATCGATGTTAATTTTATTTCTATTTACTGTTGCAACATTATTGTTTTTATTTTGCCGAATATGGTTGACCAAAGCACAAACAATCATTTTTCGTCTACAAAACAACCAAATCAAATACAATGAATAAATATCTGAAGATATAAAGAACTTACAGCATTAAAAAAAAAACTATGCTAATATTACTGGATTCGGAATGTAATCACTTGAAAAAAGTTGGTAAGCCATTAAAGTAAACATTCATATCATATATCAATAGCATGATTACATGTTTGAAGATATAATGAACTTGAAGAATAAAGATCTTTACTAAGATGTGGTGTTGGGTAGATTAATCGGAATCGGGAATCGTAAAAATCGGAAGATTTTGGGGTTTCAGAATCGGTATCGGAATCGGAAAAATTGATGCCTATTTTCCGATGCCAAAGCGATTCTTTCAATTGTCTTTTTTATCTTATTTTTTAAAAATAAAACTATCCATTGCTGTTAATAATGATAAAATAATAAATATTGATTTTAAAATACCAGTTGACATTTAGGAAAATATCTGCATATTTAACATGCGTTTGTACGAAAATCTCATAGTTAAATAATAAGAGATTTATAAAGAATCGGAATCGGAATCGGTAATTGTATCGGAATCGAGAAAAATATTGGAATCGTCCCATCTCTACTAAAATGACTGGGTTCGGCATTAATCGACCTGAAAAGGGTTGGTATGCTTTAAAACAAAACATGTGGGTAATCTATCAAGTTTTCGCTATGAATATCCAACAGGCTTTTTTATAGTTGCGTATTGCAATATTTCAAATGTGCTGTTCTGAATTCATTAATAGTGCATACCTATTAATTGTCCATAAAAGTTTGTGATATAGAAAGAGATTCGAGGATGAAGCACTGGCTTTAACAGGGTGTGATAACTGTCCACACTTTTAGTTAAACTGTGGAATGGTTGCCAGGACACTTTGGTGATCATCGCGTCAGCAGGAGATCCTGATAGGACCTCACATTTACCGGAAAAAAATCACTCACCAGATTTTAACCAATGAGGTTACTCCAAAGATAATATCTACTAAAACAATATATGGCTCATTCATTGGGGTAAAGAGAGCCTTCACAGGAAAAAATATCAAAATATCCCCAAACAAAGGTAGATCAGAGTTATTGGCAATTTTTGACGTCATACCACATGTGTGCTTCTAGTTATTGAATAAGGATAAAACAAAGACGGTTAGACATTTCTTAGTGGAATTTGGTGGACAAGTCAGATATAAACTGTTTATTTGTACGCTTTATGATTGGGTTGCAGAACGGTTTTTGAATTTTAATAACGATTACATAGGTGATATTTTAAGGTCACCTCATATCATACCGTTAAAATGTTAAGAACGTAAATGAATGTATCTGGAGTAATGGATAAAATCCTGGGTCGTTCATGCTCCGATAAGAAAGGATCAGTGCCTTTCATCTCTCCTCATTGACTTTAAAATAAGTTGTTGAGAAATTTGACACATATACCACATAATTTTCAAATAAGGTCCTATTTTCCTGTAGCTCCTCTCTTCTGATTAAAAAAAAAAAACTGGGTCATCCCATTTTTGATTTGCGAAAAAGAGAGCACCTCTGGATAACGCTCCTTTTTATAAAGCTCTTATTGTGTCACAGAATATGGCGATGGATGCAAGTGCTTTGTGCGAAATGACGTCACGGTAGGGTAAAAGAAAAAAGTATAAAAAAAAAGAACGTGAGCATAGACAGAGGAGCACATTCGAGAGCACATTCGAGAGCACATTCGAGAGCACGTTTGAAACGACGTAGGAAAGGACAGAGGTTAGAGAGAAGAAACGCGATCCCGTTTTATTCG
>NC_136483.1:112876698-112931698 GCF_053919585.1 Euprymna scolopes | reverse complement strand
GCGAGTGTCAAGATGTTGTTTGAATAACAATATAACCAAATGTCTGCGCTTTAACTGCATTGAAGCATTGCTCTGTTAAAAAAATAAGATTTATTGTTATCTTAACTCGTAATAATGAAAGGTCTTCCTTATAAAGTTTCTCCTAATGTGTGTTTCTTGTTTTTTTTATTTTTATTTTTCTAAGAATGTAATAAAAAAAATACCGTTAAAATACGGTTAAAAGACCGTTAAAAATAAATTTAAATCAAATATCGTTAAAATACCGTTAAAATTAATTTAACTTAAAAATTTTCTCAAACAAAGAAAGAAACCCATTTAGTTATCTATATAAAGTAGTTTTATTTAACAATTTATAAACGCAAATACCGAAAAAAAATTAACTAGAAAATCGTATCCCTCAAAATAGTACACTGTTGATTCTGTACATCCCGTGTGCTATATAAACACATTCTGTACTTTCATATAACAATTTAAAAACGTATATATATCACGTTCCGTAGTATGTATGAAAATATATATATAAAAAAAGAATATGTAAATTAGAATAAGCATGCCCAAAAAAGGAAAACAAATTTGAAGAAAAATGGAAAACAAATAAAATTCAGTAAGTCGTGAGGATTCCTATTTTACTCTCGGTACATAATAAAATTGTATTCCAAGTTTTGTTTTATTGTTCGATCATAATATAGATGCGCTTCATCAAGTATAAATAAAAATCATATATAAACGACTCCATTCCAGACAAAAGTTCGCTGGTTTTAATGGTACAACTCTCGTCTTCGTAGCTCATCAACCATTTAAGTTTTAAAAAATAGGAAGTTTACTTTTCGAAAGACCCTCGTATGTCAAAGCGTGTTCTGAACGTTCAATCACAACCATTGTTCATTGCTGGTAAACGTTCATTGAGAATGGTGACGGCTACGTAGAAAAATAAATTATGGGGCATGAAAGGTCGTTCGTTTTAATGGTACTATTTCCGTCTTCGTAGCTACTCAACTTTTTTAGTTTAAAAAATAGGCTTTGCTTTTTGAACAACCCTCGTATTAAATCGACTGTTCATGTGATACTTTCAGTGATTAATTAAATAACAGAATTTTAGATTAACTATTTATTCGACATGTTCGCGCCATAGATGTTTCGACAATACAAATTGTATATTGTTCTATTAAATCGATCCCATGTGTTTAGTTATACTATTATTGTGTTGTGATACGCTTGGTAATTTCGCCTAAAATCATCGTATGTTTTTAAGAACGTGAATAGACCCGTTAGATATTATTTTGAATTGTTTGGGCTACCGTACAGGTCATTTTTAATGGTTTAGTTTTGTTTAAATTATAAGAAAAAAAATTGGGACAGGTAAATGTTATAATTTCTTACAGGCCTAGTGTACGCGTATGGCTAATTACTTCCTGTAAGATTTTCTAATTGTATTTCGAAATTGAAGTAAAAAAGAAGAAAATTTAATGGGACGATCGCAAAAAATGTTTATTTTTATGGTTTTTGTATTCGAAGTCGGCCATGTTGGTAGAGGTGATGCGTTCGTTTTTATTTTACGGTTTCCTATTTTTAAAACTGTGTGTGTAATCTTAATATGTAAACGCGATCTTGTAGGTTTGCTCTAAACTAATATTCCATTAAACCATTAAAAATAAGAACAGGTTTGTTAAATTAATTTGGAAACTAATGTATTACGTAATAAATTTTAATATGTAGAAAGTCAAATAATAAACTGGCTACATGCGAATAAGTTAACCTATGAATGAAAGTAAGCAATGTTAGGGAAAAGCGATATATTGTATCAGGGTGGAAGTATTTGATAATATCTTAGCGGGATTACGCATTTGAGAGAGTACATCAGATAGGAAAAAAGACATAGGAATTATTAATCGAAGACAAAATGTATGTGCTGTGAACTAGGAACATACTTTAATATTAACTGTTAATCGTTAGCGTAAAGTTGTGCAGAGAAAGTATTTTCTTATTATCTTATACTGTCGAAGGTTTTAGGTTAACATCGTTCCCATTTTATTCATATAGCAATTAATAATGTGTGAATAGCAATTTTGTCTTCATATTATTTATATAAATATATACAACAATAAGTAGACTAGAATAATTATATATATATATATATATATATATATATATATATGGACCACAAAAGATCGCACTTTTTAATGATATCACTCCCGTCTTTGTAGCTTTTCAAGTTCATGAGTTTAAAACATAGGATGCTTTATTTTGGAAAGATCCTCGTATATAATGATAAGTAGCAAGATTGTACATCTGGAAACAAAATTGAATTAACGTTCCTAATATTTATTCTAGAATTAGCCGCAAGGACCCGTGGCATAGTGGATATATTAATTCGTATTACAACCGTGAAGTAACGCTCCTCTGGGGATTAAAATTTAATCTTCAGTGCAATTGCGGATTACTTAAGACTTCTAACCAGTCATGTCTGACGGAACGAGAGCAAACTCCCTCATCCCAGGATTAAATAAAGAGGCTTGTTCGAAATTCCGTGCAGATTCTCGTATTCGACCAAAAGATTCCTGAGTTAGGCATAAATATTCACAAATTCGACACGATACACCCGATCAAAGTTGGAGGTTACATCGATCGAAACGTTGTTCAAATAATACTCAAGATGAGGAGTTTCTTCCGAAGTATCCAAATAAAACGCATACACACACACTAGATGTGGCCAGTAGTTTATTTTATTTAGACAGACGTTTAGTTGAACGCCTCTCGAGCCAATATAGTGTTATACCGTATAACCTCTTTGCTTTTCCCAATTCATCAGACTTCATTAGTTAAACTTGAACATCAGAAAATTGTTGATTTACTTCTTATCTTTAAAACAAAACAATAACGTACAAAAAAAACTGTTTGTCCCGGACTGAGGTGAAAGTTTTCTAATTTTATCAAACGTTTGTTTTCCGCATTGAAACTTATCAATAATGTTCATTGCAAACAAGCAATCGGGGAAATGAGTTGTCTGTGAAGTGAAAGGCAATTTACTTTCGCTTGATGTCAATTATGTACATTATCGCCGCTTTTTAGTTTTTCAAGATTGGCTCAAATGTTGCTACTTCACGTAGAGAAAATGAAACGTATACCTGGGGTCGAGAAGTACGCAGCCGTGATTGGTCAATCAGATCAGATAATAATTACGAGAGATGGCGGTGGTGGGTCTGTTACTAGGACCGACCTTAGACCTGGAATGCTGGGTTCGAATTCTGTCACGGTTATAGAACGAGGGACGTTCAACAAGTAATGCCTGTTATTTTTCTCCTAGAGAAGAAAGTCGTGAGAGTCCGAGAGTCAATGATGAGACCAAAATATCGGCGTCAGACAAAGAAGTTATCATTAGCGCTGACAAAAATCAACCGATATCGTTTCAGGTCCCAAGCCACCACGCTATGACACACACACACCCCAACCACAACTACGTTGTCCCTACATTTTCTCTGAGACGATCATCGCGCTACACTATTAGTACGTTTTCTTATTTAATTTAAATTCATTATTGAGATGAGAAGTATTTATTAATTTATTAATTTATTTATTGCGGACTATTATCCTCATCTTTCTTAGTTGTTGTTTCACGACGTTTCGGCCAACTATTCCTCTGGCCTTCGTCAGTTGGTTACCGCGTCGGGATAGGAACTCCGAATCTCCTAACTGTATTCTCAGCAATCACTGCCATCCATAGTTGTTGTTGTCTTACAAAGATTTGGCCAAGTAAGCTTTGGGTAGGATTGAAACCGAATTATTCAGACAATTCTCACCTGGACCCGTAGAAATTCAACGTTTCGATCCTACCCAAAGCCGGCCAGAGGCTTACTTGGCCAAACACGTGGTAAGACGACAACAACTATGGATCTCAGTGATTGTTTAGAATACAGTTAGGAGATTCGGAGTTCTTATTCCGATGCGGTTACGACCTGACGAAGGCTAGAGGTTGGTTGGTTGTTTTTGTTTTACAGCATATCAACCTTTTGGGTTATTTAATGCCGAATTCAGTGACTTTGAAGAACAATTTTTTTAATAGAGTATATTTGGTTTTTTAAGTCGGTTTCTATTTAACCCATGGTTGGGACCCTAACAGGTACTACCACTTCGGGTAAGAGTGGACCTGAGAGCAATGGTAATTAAAGGGTGGTTCGACACTCCCCAAAACCCGCAAGCTGGGGCCTCGCCATCGGATATAGTTTAAGGTCATATACAGGACCGGAATAATTGACCGAAACATCGTGAAACAACATTTAAAAAAGGATGAGGATATTATCGGCCGCAATAAATAAATTAATAAATACGTTTTCTTCTCCTGTAATAAGAATTATCATTGGAACCAAATATTCTTTAAATACAAAAAAATAAAAATGAATACGTCTTATTTTCTTATAATACTGCCCGCTTTTATACCGTAAAAAATAATTGTAGGTTAAATGTTCTTTAAATCAATGAAACGAATGTAAGTTTTTTCAAATGAATTTAATTAGAATTTTACCGTCTTAGTCAACGAGACTTTAGTTTGGAACAATTCATTTCAAAATAGGTGAAAACGGATTTTCTTGAAGCTGCCATGTCAAATTAATTAACAATTATCATTACTTTCTCATTTTTTAAATGGATAAGAAAGGTAATAGCTAGGGCTATGACAACAGCATATTCTCATCATTGTTTTTACTCCCGAGTATACATCGGACACAGTAAGACATAGTTAATCAACCGATAACCACATCATTCTATATAAAAGCAAATAAGATACCAACGGATACACACTCAAGGGTCAAAACAATGAAAAGAATTGCCGTTGTCACAGTCGTAGTAACAACGTACGTGTGAATATAAAGCGATTTAGCGTACCGTCATTTACAACAAAAAATGTGAAAACCACGCACACTGCGTAATATTTTATACTGATAGGTTAGTGTTATTAAGGCTCGGTGGAGGCTTAAGTATGAAGGTTGAAATAATTGCTGTTAGGCTGATGACCACCTCGATTAGTAGATTGCGCGGACAATTACTTCAGAGGACTTGATTTTCTAAGGCACTATTTGTTTAAAGAAAAGTTATGTGCTGTAGTTGTAGGTGTGTTATACGTATCGCATGTGTTGGATTTTTTTTATTATTATTTAGAAATGTTTCAATTTATTTAATTATGCCCATCATCAGCATCGTCATGATCATTGAGGAAACCTGCCGTTTTAAACGCTTCTTCAATTTGAACTTTGCACAAAACACCGCAACTCATGACAAAGACAGTCCTACAAGGGAAACAACCCTGAATGAAAAGTCGGAATGAAGTTTCTAGCAACTCCTGCACATGGAACAATTTCAAGTTGTCTTGACTATGTCCTGATATTGGATCCTGATTGTTTTCCAAGCGAGAGAGTGTGAGCAATGGTGCGCCAGTTCTCTCAATTGTAAACTAATTAACGCGCAATTTGTGTCATAGCAAACATTTGCATAATCACAGTCATTTTCAAAAGCGATGGATGGACATCATCAGGTAAGCGAGCTACTATTGATCGAATGATCATCAGAAGTGCGTCAGAATTAAAGCTCAGTGGAGCATTTACTATGAACATAACAATACAATAGAGAGAGGCTAGCAACATTACTTCTGTGCGAAAGAAATTGCAGAGACAAAAAAGATCACATTCACTAGTCGAGTTTGTTCTCTGTCAAGATAATAAAGAGTGACCAGGGTGACAGCTCCCCAGATATGGCAGGAGTATTCCATCTTAGCACAAACCTCGTTCTTATTTAGGATGAAAATTGCGTTAGGAGTCAGATACTTTTTATTAGATAACCGGAGGTAATGTAAAATGAAACCAGCATACATAAAATTGTAACATTACCCAACACATAGTATAGGAACCAACACCCAGTCGCAAAGGAGACAAAGAATAGAAAACTTGTTTTTTCTATGTTGTAAAAAAAACATTTATTTCCTCATTCTCTCGTTACCGCTGTGACGTCCCCTACGTGATCGTCTTCTCGAATATGCTCTCGAACGTCATCTACGCCTCTAACGTAATCTTGAACGTTAACTTGGTCTCTAACGTGATTTCCTTTTTAAGGCCTTAATTTTTTCCTACCGGTGACGTCATTTCGAATGAATTTGCATACCCGCGTCCGCGCTATGTTACTAAATGACGGACGTGAGAGGATATCTCTCCCTGGATGAAACCACTGATAAATATCGAATGAGTGGGTTGTGCATCTTGGATACAGAACGTTTGGTCTTAATTGTATTCTTCACTCGATATACTCCCAACATCATGAGAGTAATCTTTGTTTATGTTGTTGGCGTAAGGAAGCTATTTAAATGAATTGTTTCTGGAAACAATAAAATTGAGTCAGAAAACATGAAAATAGTTTTTAATATATATATATGTGTGTGTGTGTGTGTGTGTGTGTGTGTGTGTGTGTGTGTATGTGTGTGTGGGGGGTGTAAAGCCTACTTGACTCACCCGGTTCGCATTTCCATTTCTTAACAGTAAGATATTAAGCTTTATATATATATATATATATATATATATATATATATATATATATATATATATATATATATTTATATATATATATATATATATATATCGATTCTTCCATTCAGAATCAAGAGATAATGGACACCTCTGTAACCGTGTCTGCACATGTAATTGGGAGGCAGGGATTGCACAATCCCAAACCACATCTCTCCTGAATCGGCACCACTCGGGTCCAATGGCAAGGAGCTGCCCAACACTGACTGGAAACAATGCTGAGATAAGCAGAGAGCACATATAGCACCTAGAATTCCCAATTGGTCACCCACTTTATACTGATCAGGCTGAACGTTGCTTAACTTATATATATATGTGTGTGTGTGTGTGTGTGTGTGTGTGTGTGAATACATATTAGTTGTTTTTACCGGCTGATACCAGTACTTCTTGGTTACGCAATCAGCAGTATTATAAACGAGAAGATTCGAACACACTCATGAAATCACTGGGTATCAGCAATCAAGAATTATCATAGGGAAAGAAAGAGAAATTCTTTGAACTGATTGGGACTTAATTCCATTATCGGTTAAACTATTTCCCATGACAGAACCATCTATCTCCGTGAATTAGACGAAGGGTTTAGTTCGAAATTCTGTATAGATTTCCGAGTATTACATAATGCACCTGTATAATTTTGGAAGTTACATCGATTAAAATGTCGTGAGAATCACTTGGAAAATGAGACAAATAGTCTGAGTAATCCAAGTAACGCCAGAGTGTTTTTTGTATGATGTTGTTTTTTGTATGATGTTTTTTGTATGATGTTGTTTTTTGTATTATGTTTTTGTACGATGTTGTTTTTTGTATGATGTTGTATTTTGTATGATGTTGTTTTTTGCATGATGTTGTTTTTTGTATGATGTTGTTTTTTTTGTATGATGTTGTTTTTTTTTGTATGATGTTGTTTTTTGTATGATGTTAATTTTTGCATTATGTTGTTTTTTGTATGATGTTGTTTTTTGCATGATGTTGTTTTTGTATGATGTTGTTTTTTGCATGATGTTGTTTTTTGCATGATGTTGTTTTTTGCATTATGTTGTTTTTTGTATGATGTTGTTTTTTGTATGATGTTGTTTTTGTATGATGTTGTTTTTTGCATGATGTTGTTTTTTGTATGATATTGTTTTTTGCATGATGTTGTTTTTTGTATGATGTTGTTTTTTGTATGATGTTGTTTTTTGCATTATGTTGTTTTTTGTATGATGTTGTTTTTTGCATGATGTTGTTTTTTGTATGATGTCGTTTTTTGTATGATGTTGTTTTTTGCATTATGTTGTTTTTTGTATGATGTAGTTTTTTGTATGATGTTGTTTTTTGTATGATGTTGTTTTTTGTATGATGTTATTTTTTGCATTATGTTGTTTTTTGTATGATGTTGTTTTTTGCATGATGTTGTTTTTTGTATGATGTTGTTTTTTGCATGATGTTGTTTTTTGCATGATGTTGTTTTTTGCATTATGTTGTTTTTGTATGATGTTGTTTTTTGTATGATGTTGTTTTTGTATGATGTTGTTTTTTGCATGATGTTGTTTTTTGTATGATGTTGTTTTTTGTATGATGTCGTTTTTTGTATGATGTTGTTTTTTGCATGATGTTGTTTTTTACATGATGTTGTTTTTTGCATGATGTTGTTTTTTATGAAAGTCGCCCGAGACAAGGCATGATGCCACTTAATGTAAAGAGCTAAAAAAAGGAGATATAATTATCGCAAAGGCAAAAGACGTCTATTTACCGAAATTTGGAAAAGATTTTAGCTATAGATGCCTCCAGTTAGAAAAAACTATACCCTCTATAGAGGCAGCTGCGGGTTAGTTATGGCAAGAGTTGCGCAATATCTAACCACAACTCTCCTGAATTGGCACTGCTTGAGTCCAGTGTCAAGAAGTCCAGGACGACTGAAAACAATGCCGAGATAAGCGGAAAGCATATACAGCACCTGAAAGTCTCGAATGGTTCTCTATCTGGTATTAGCCAGACTCATCGTTGCTTAACTTCGGTTATCTGGTGGAAACCGATGTGTCATACGAGATTATGCCGTATATGAAGACTTAAGCTATAGGTGGGAGGAAACAGTCAGATGAAATACTACTAAATTGTCGAGTTGAACGGGATGAAACAAAGTAAACGCGGAATAGATCCGTTAATTCTGATGTACACATCATATAATAGTAGTATAGAAATGGTTGAGACTTGTAACATAACATCTATCGAAGAAAGGTTATGGTAAAGAAAGGGTTGAGCCAAGCAACTTACCTCATCAATTGTATTCAATAAGACAGAAACGCATATGACCTAATGGGACCACAATACACCATACATCAAGTAGACAAGAAAAAAGAGACAATTTAAAGTTTAATTAATATTTGAAAATAACAAATAGTTTTGTTTAATATCTGGAAAATTCTACCGTACTTTTTACATATTCTTGAAATTCTAAAATATTTGCTTCAACATATTAGAAATTCTAAACCTGTTTTAATACTTTGAAAATGCTCTAAGATATTTTGAAATTCTAATTTGTTTCCTCCAGCAGTGAGAAACTCCCAAACATTTACGTAAAACCTTTGAAATTCTAGCATTTTTCAAAAATAATATTTACAAAAAGCAACATCTAGCTTCTCAGTACTAGATGTGCAACCATTTTTCAATACCACGCGCTGTATTTGAATACACCAGCTATGAGTAAATAGCATCGCCAATTCGCAATGCCACACGTGGTCACTATGGCACCGCACCTGAACGAGAGACACCAATAAGGTAGATGGAAAACATGGAGGTGCTTAAAAACATCCTGATAATGATGAGGAAGAAAAGGAGGAGGAGAAGGAGGAGAAGGAGGATACAATAAACATTGACCTACTGGGTCACGGGTAGTCGATTATGTGATTAAAAATATTGCAAACTTTTAAGTTTTCAAATTATGGCGCTAAGGGTGAACCTCTTTGCTAATGAATAGGAACATATAATACACATTTTTTTACGGATTCCTGACTTTTGGACACGGCCACTGCTTACAGGAAAATAACCTTCAAAACAAAGGGTGTGTCTGTTTTGTGTTTGCCTTGCTATTTTAGTGCTGACAAAATTAAGTATGGCAAATATAAATAAGAACACGCGTTTCACATAAAATACGGAAACACAATACATCTTTCAGGAGTCCTGAAAACAGAACGGCAAACGAGGCGATGATAAGTTCCCTCTGTTAAATCTTATGTTTCTTTAAGAATATTTCGAATTTAATAATTAAAAAATATATTACCGGTGAAACTGCAACAAACTGTACCTCTATATTCATATATCCTGTACCTGTATAAGGCCACTATTCGCCAATGTATGGAGTATTGCTGTCATATTTGGGCTGGTGCATCTGCTACTAGTCTCTCGCTCCTTGACAAGGTTCAAAAGAGAGTCGCAAATCTGATAGGCCCTGAACTGGCATCTAAGCTTCAGCCTCTGTCCCATCGACGAAATGTTGCATCCCTCTGCCTGTTCTACAAGTATTTTAATGGTGAATGCTCTGACGAACTGCAAGCAATTGTGTCCCCACGACGTGAACACCCTCGACAAATCCGACAGGCTGCTAAATCCCACCCCGTCACTGTAGAGATCCCTAGATGTAAAAGATCTTTCTACTCCAGTAGTTTCTTCCCCAGAACCGCTAGACTTTGGAATTCCATTCCAGGTCCCTGCTTTCCCAACTGTACTGACGTGCAGAAGTTCAAGTATAACGTGAACCGACATCTTGCTTCCCAAATCCCTACATAGTACTCCAATAGTTGCTGCCCCTGATAGTAACCCCCTACACCAAAGTGGCAATGTGCCTTGTTTGGGGTGAAAATGTAATAAAAAAAAGAATATATAAAGTCTGGTATGAATATATTTTAATATATTTATACATAGAGATTTCATTCATAACCTAATTAATTAATCATTGTGAGTTTGGAAAACTAAACAATTAAATTTAGTTTATGGAAAGAGTATAATCAGTGTGTTGGAAGCTTTCCTAAAAACTGGGATATGTTCGTTCTTCTTTCAACTTTAACAATGGATATTTAACATCAATTAACAAATATTGCTCAAATTTCAGTTTCTTAAGAATATTTTGAAGTCAAAGTAAGCTAAATAAATAGGTGCACATTTTTTTGAACAATCAAATATTCTTTACTAGCAGGGCTACCGGCGTTGCTCGGTCGTAAAATACGCTTAAATATATTTTAATTTATGCAGATTTTGTATTTATTACTATGGAGTCAATTCTCTATTTATTATTATATTGTACTCAATATATAATATTGGTTTCAAAAGTAGAAAGAAATGACTTGGGTGTCATCAGCTAGACTCGAAACGAAAATATTTAACGCTATAGCTTTAGTGGTTATCGTTTAAACTATAGTCCTTACAGATTGAACTATTGTCAGACGTATAAAAAATAGTTAAAATTTAAAGCGGGTTCAACCTATAAATGTGTATTTGTGCATGCGTACAAGAACACTTTAAGTCGACTTACACCTGCCAAGCTCCATTTATTTTTTATTTTGACCTTTTGGCAGCTATTTTTACCGGATTATAAATTTATAAAATAACAGTGCACAAAAAATTCAATCATTTGACTGGCCTCGCGCGAGGCCAGTCAAATGATTGTATTTCATGTGCACTGTTATTTTATATATAATATGATAATGGGAATGTTATTTTATATATGTTATTATAAAGGGAATTAATAACTAATAAACACACTATTTAAGCGCAGACATTAGACAATCCAAAGTGTTCGAACGACAGAAGCCGTGAACGTTGCATAAACGCTAGTTAGCTGTCTCTTAGTTTATCATTTTCAGACAGTGGCCATCCTTCAGTGTGTGTGTATAATATGGGAACAACATTAAGCCAAATAAAAATATACAGATCTTCTAATATAATTTGCTATTAATACTAATAATACTACTACTACTAAAATACTATGAATAATGCTACTAAACATGTTAAGGAAATAATAATACTACTAAACATATTAAGTCAACATATTAAGGAAAATTCTTGATTGCGAAAACGAACAAAAATTATCGAAAGGAAACCACACTAATCCAAGAAAAGTGAAAATTGCTAAGTATCCAATAAATTGCCTTCCACACACACACACACACACACACACACATACACACACACACATACACACACATACATACACACACACGCACACACACACATACACACAAAACAATAAATTCACAGATGTACGCAGATGTATCTGGCGACATCACTGGTGTCACACAAAATTGTCATGAATGGTCAAAGAGGATGAAACAACAGAAGAAAAAGAGCGCTAACCAGAAGGATGCGGAGTGTATTGGAACCTTGGGAAGGCTTGTCACTCAAATTCCAGAGAAAATCCCTAGTAAAATATCAATGGTTAGCAGATGTTGCGCTAATGCAAACTAATTTACAATGGTTAGCAACAGAGTTGAGGAGTGCTGAAAATGTTGGAGACTTGTTGTCACTCGGACTCCAGGAAACACCACACGCTATTTCCAATGAATGCTAATGATTTATGTGAAAACTGCTACTGAATAAATAATAATAATAATAATAATAATAATAATAATAATAATAACCCCCTGTAACTATAGGCATATAACGTGCTTAGCTACTATGTTAAAAATACTAACAGCGTAACTGAGAAAACAAATTCACCCCCCCCCATTAATAATCATGGACTACTTCCTAAAAATAGAAAGGATGCCAAAAACAAAAGGAGGGACATCTGATCTACGACCAAACGATCCCGAAGGAGGTAATAAGTAAAAAAAGAATATAGCTATGCTATGTATTGACTTCAAGGAAGAGTACGACGGAATCCATCAATCATGGATAATAGAATTCCTGAGGATGTACAAAATACTATTATGAAGATTATCAATTTGATTGAAAATGCTATGAGAACACGGAGACTTGAACTAAAAGCTGAGGGTCAACACATAACTGAGATAAAATTATAAAGAGGTATCTTCTAAGGGGATTCCCCATCACCACTATTGTTCAGCATAGCAATGATGCCTCTTAGCAATACATAAGAATGTGCCAAGCCAAATAAAAGTTCACTTATACACATGAAAGAATGAAACACTTAATGTATATGGACGACATAAAACTTTTGACAAGAAGCAAAAAGGAACTAGAGATACTAATAAACATAACTAGAATCTTCAGCAAGGATATCTGAATGATATTTTGTATGGAAAAGTGTGCATTGTTAGTTCATTGTTAGTGGACAACTGGAGGTAACGGAAAGCATGGAACTACTCAATCACGTAGAGATGAAGGCATTAGGTGAACATGACACCAACAAATATTTAGAAGTTACGGAAGCAGACACCACCAAGGAAACAGACAACTGCAAAGGAATACTTCAACAGAACAAGAAAACATAATAAAAGGCAAAATAAAAAAAACACGTAGTGTTATGTAGTTGGGAACACGAGAAATTATCTGTTATTTATCTCTGTGGATCTATCTATATATCTATATGTATCTATCGATCTAGCTATCAACCTCGATCTATCTAACTGGTGAGGTAAACAAGACATGAGATGTGAAGTATTATTAAGGTATAAAGTAGACAAGTTGCACCGGAAGTTCTAAAAGTAGCTGACCGGAAAGAATGTGGTTGTCACGTGATCAGGTTAGGTGGACATAGAGTCGAAGTTAGAATTTGGACGTAAAGAAGAGCGGACGGGTTAACTGTTTGGATAACTGTTTAACGGACGGGTTAACTGTTTGGATACATGTCATCTACCTTTGGGAGGTAGATGACATGTATCGAAATTGGAGATTAGAATTAAACACAAGCAAATATCCTCACTTTCCATTCTTCTGCGTTTGACATCTGAAAAGACGTATAAAAAATAGTAAAAAAAACATATGAAACCAACCATCGTTTTGGAGTGAAATGCATCCGTTCAAACAGTTTCCAGCTTCCCTCCAAGAACAGATAGAACCAAAGTGGACCACAAGATCAACGACGTAGTTGAAAAAGGTATGTCGAATACATGTATTACACGCACACATACACTAACAGTAAAACAACACTTTATAGAAACACCACATAAAACAGTAAAACAAAACCTTATAGAAACACCACATAACACCAAGAAGGTTGAAGCCGTATTATTGTAAGATAACTCCGCCTCCCCCCAAAAAAAAATATATATATATAGTGGCATCATTAACTATCACCACACCAGATAACCGTGAAAGATCAAGAAGGATGGACAGCCCGAGGAAAGAAAGTAATGCAGGATCTCTACTGGATGAGTTTGAAGAGGACTGGAATCTTGGGGAGGCTTAGTGCCACCCAAATTCCAGTGCAGAACTATGGTCGTTGCCAGCGGGAAACCAATGGTAAATAGTTGTTTTGATAACACAATCGGATTTGTTTTTAAAAAGACATAAGTCACTAGTTATACCACTTGTGCTGATATATTATAAGTAGATTATTTGAGAACGATTAGAAAGATCTAGTGCAATATTCGCCCCCACTAAACGTATTTTGAACGTTTGCGAAAATATATGCGTATATTGTATGTTTTCTTTGCTGTGTCACTAAATTGAAAAAGCAAAGTTTATCTAATTAAATATTTAAAAATTAAGACAAAACGAAATTGATAATTGGATCGGAATCGGAAATTAAGAATAGGATCTGTAATAGTATCGAATCGCGAAAATAGTTGGAATAGTTCCATTACTAGTTCTAACAGCAAGCGTGTTTATTCATATTATACTAGCGAGGTACTCGGCGTTGCCCGGGTGTGGTTAGGTTAAATCAAAACAAAATGGAAAATAAAGGATAAGCGAAAGGGATAACACTGCTTAAATATTATAACTTTTTTTAATCGGAAAAACAAAAACAAAAAACCAATAGCGAAAACGATGCAAGCGAAAAAAGAAATGGCATAAATAACCCTGTTTAAGTGTTAAAACTTCTTTAAAAACTCGGAAAAATAAAAACAAACAAAAAACAGCGAATGTGATGGAATTTTTTTTTTAATGAACGAAAAAATAGCAATAGTTTCAATATAAAAACTTTAAAAATATATCTGATATTTCGGCTCGAACGTGTAATCTTTAGATAATGACGCTGCCACTATAACGACTTATCTATGATTGCGTGAGAGTATTTAGGGCGTCTTTTTATATTTAAACTAATTCAGAAAGAACTTCTTTTTTGCGTGCATGTTTGGTTAAATTGTCATGAAGGAACGATTTTTTGCTACCCTTCCCTGTAGAAAAATGCCCAGTTGAGGTTGAAGGAATGAATGTATGAGGCCAATTTTCCGATATGTGTTGTCCAAGGCATCGCGCTTCGAAACGATATCAATCTGGTCAGGATCTGTTGCGTGTGTCAAAAGTTTTTGCGAGACATACAAACACACACACACACACACATTTTGTTTATATATATATATATATATATACGCTATCGCATTACTACAAAAGATGAGAGTAAGCATAAGAGAACATGTGTTTAATTTGTTTACTTAGTGGCAATAGAGTTTTTGGTTCGTTTATTATGGAAGCATACAACATATCGTAAACGATTTATGTATAGGATTCTTTGCAGAAATCGTGGGTTTATACCTTCCCCCAAATGTTAGGCATGTGAACGAGTGCAAGTAATAGGATTAAATTTGTAACACCATCGTCCAGGGCGGTCTTCATTTGTCCAGACACGCACTTGCTAGTCGTAGTCGTCTTTGAATCGGTAGTATAACGCCTTTTTTCTGCAAACGAACCATAATCTATAAATAGAATCCCATCTGGAAACACTTCAGCTCCAAGAACAAGGAAATAGGTTCCAGTCTTGTATTTGTTCACCATTTTGGCTTTGCATCTCGAAAGAATTCTTTGCCCTTTACCCTTTCATTATAGGAGGAGGGGGTATGTTTACGGGAAAAATATTTATGTTTCTTTTCTTGCGCTTTTTTCCCCCTAAAATAAACAATAAGATCCGCTTTGAGAAGTGGCAATTTTTAAAAAAATTCAGACTAGCTTAACCTAATTTTTTGCTTTTAAAATTTATTTTATAATGCAGCACATATAAAAACCTGGTGTTGCCCGGGAGTTGTTATTTACTTGCTTCCTCAGAAGGAAAGAGTTAGAACCAAGGTTGGTTTTTAATATAGGGTAAAATAAGTTCTAAAAAAAATAATTATGAATTTTAATCAAAATATAAACTGTTTCAGTCTAAAATGATCCTTTTGCACTGACCGAATAAAGAACAGATATTACACTTAGATCACAGCCGGACAGCCGAGGGATTTTGGATTTTCACTTTTGTTTTGTTTTGCTTTTCGGTTTTTAGACTGTGGTGTTGTTTTTTTTTTTTTTTTTTTTACTATATTGATTTTTAATGGGATTTTGAAAATTAAATATAATTTCATGGGATTTTGAAAAAATATATAAATATTACAGTATAGATTAGTTATATATGTTTTCTTTTTCGTGTCCGTTAATTCCGAGCTACGGCGAGATCCACAATACTAAAATTTTGCCAGCATTTGGCACGATCACAGGCTTGATGCGAGTGAAGGCCGGTTTTAGAGAGATCTGTGTGAAAGGCATGTATTCATCTCACCAGCGCTTTGTTTTTCAGTCGCTTCCCGACGACTTTAATGCAAAAGCAAACTTCGCGATGCTGTTGTTGATGGCTGTCATTTGAGCCATCATTCCGTTATGTTCCTTTTTATTGACTCCCGACGAGAACACCAGAGTTGTGATGGATTTCTCCTCCGCTAAGCGAGAACAAAAACTTGAAGTGCAGCATCAGAACAGATACTACGCCATTCTCGTATGTTCCTCTCAATAATTACGGTGCCGTAGTGCCTTCGCATGTCCTCATTGCAGTTGTGGTCGAGTAGTGTAACTTCAGAGATCCAACAGAGTATTTTGGTTTCTATTATCGGGTAAGCTGATACACTCATTTACCCTATTACGTCACTAGATGAACATTTTGCGGCACTATCAATAAAGATAACGATGTTAACAGATAGAATTGCAAATAGGCATCCAATAGAAAGTGCAATATTTTAAAGGCGATAAAAAGCACAGATGTTGCTGAAATATAGTGAATTATGCTAATGGTCATTAAAAATGTCCAAGGGTGCTAATGGGTTAAACACCTGACAAAAACAAAAAGAGGTAGAACGACCAATAAATGTACGTCAATCGTCAGACAGGATATAGGAATGGAATGTGTAATGGAAAAATGTGTGCTATTTCAGATGATAAAGAGAAGAGAAGACAAAAATGGAAGACATAGAACTACCCTGTCGATGGGTGATGGCGGCACATTATGTGTGCGGTTGCTAACATTAGTTATGTATTCGGGAAGCACACGCCATCAGATGAACACAGATATAAGTGGTAGTTAAAAGAGAATACCTTCAGAAGAAGAAATGAAATTATGTAGTAAATACCTAATAAAAATAATGAATACCTTCACAGATGAGTATGTGCAACGTTAGGCGCCCGAAATCTTTCTATCTCTCTTTTGCCCTCTCTCTCTCTCTCTCTCTCTCTCTCTCTCTCTCTCTCTCTCGATATATATATATATATGTATATATATATATATATATATATATATATATATATATATATATATATATATATATACATACAGAGAGAGATGTATATTTAGGCAGAATTTTTAAGTCATATTTCATAAATAAAATGTTAAACAATGGAAAAAAAGAATAAAATAAATAAATAAAATAATATAATTAACCAATGAGGAAAAGAGAAGAATAAAAAACAGTACACAAATATGGATAAATATGGTACTTACATCAGCCTGTTCCTGCCAGAAGTGAAGACTGTTATTCAGAAGTTGGAAAGGATCGAAAATAGAATTAATAGACAAATACCGTCTATTTTATTTAATGATCTCTCTCTCTCTCTCTCTCTCTCTCTCTCTCTCTCTCTCTCTCTCTCTCTCTCTCTCTCTCTCTCTCGGACAGTTCATCGATTTCGACGATGATGCGGAGGTCGGTTAGTGTCCGTGTCGAATGTGCGATGTGAGCCCGATCGGAGCTCTGAAACCCCAGCCGCAGATGTGACACCTGATGGCCGGAAATCCGAGTAATAGCGCCCGTAGTCGCGCTCTTTTTGCTTCCCAAGCAGCAATGCTTTGATCTCTAATGACATCGGCGGCGCCTGATACCACACTTCTCCAAACTATCCGATATTTTCTTCTCCAGTCGTTGAGTTGGTTTGTGTTTTTCAAATGTATCTTGAACATGTCCTTATAGCGCAGTTTCGATGCACCTTAGGGTCGTGTACCTTCTTTGAGCTGACCAAAGAAAACTGCTTTTAGTAGTCTGTTGTCTGACATGCGCGTGACATGTCCTGTCCATCTCAATTGGTTTGTTACGATTATTTCTTCAGCACTGGGCATTTTAGCCTTTTCTAGTACTTCAAAATTCGATACATGGTCTTTCCAAGAGATACCCATTAGATGACGGAGATGTCTTTGTTGCATTACTCTTGAAGTGGCGTCTGTAGAGAGTCCAGGTTTCAGAGCCGTATAAGAGTGATAGTAGGACAATAGCTCTGTACACTTTCATCTTGGTCTTTAATCTGATTCCTCACTAATTCCACAGAGGGTCTCTCAATTTTCCGAAGTCTGATGCAGCCGCTTGGATCCGTTTTGACAGTTCTTCATCGATTTTTCTAGTGTTCGTCATGGTACTGCCCAGCAAGGTGAACTGTTCAACTTCCACCAATGGGGTACCATTCAGGCGTGCTTCTCTGGGGCTAATCTTTGTGTCACGGGTGTCTTGAATCAAAATTTTAGTCTTCTTGATGTTGATTGTCAGTCCAAATTTCTTTGATGCTTCGGCAAATGTTATCACTAAATCTTGCATTGCTTGGAGGTTGTGGGTCACAAGTGCTAAATCCTGAGCAAAGAGTAGTTCACTTGATTACTAACTCATGTGTCCTGGTGTTTGCTCTCAAGCGTCTGGTTGAAAAGGTGACCATCACTTCTGGTTCGGATGTAGAGATCACCGGGTTCTTCAGGCATGCTTTTCAGGACAGCAGCAAGGAAGATTGTAAACAGATTTGGCGCGAGGACACATCCTAGGTAGAGCTAGTATGTTAGTTATAAAATATATATGGCGATTAAGCTACACTGAATATTCCGCGTTTCATCCACTCTAGGATTCTTCAGGCTTATGAAGAAGACACTATTCGCATAAGCCTGAAGAATCCTAAAGTGGATGAAACAGAGAAATTGAATCGATACTGACAGTTGCACAAGACAACGCGATCCGATTCGAGTTCACTATCTAAATACTATTTTGATCCCAAACTGGTTGCGAATATTTTCAATGCTTAATATCCGAATTCTAAATGATCATGTCTATATGCTGATAAGGGAATTTATAGATTTAAAAGTATTTTCCGATGTAATAATATTAATTTTAGTTCTTTGAAACGCACAAACTTATAGATAAGCGTTAATATCTTATTTTCAGAACTTGATAATAATGTTAATATTTTAATAATGTTCTAAATTTTATAATTTACCGAACTATATATATATATATATATATATATATATATATATATATACATACATATATATATATATATATATGTATGTATATATATACATATATATATTATATATATATACATAACATCCAATCTCAATATACATATATATACATATATATATATACACACACACACACACATATATATATATAAATATATATATATATATATACATATATATATATATATATATATATATATATATATATATATATATCGGACAGGTTTTCAGTATTCGACATAGATGAAACGAGATCGGATGTTACATTGGGAACAACGTTGTAAGAATAACACCCAGGATGAGTACAGTATTAATAATAATAAAAATAATGCATATATATTTTTATTAAATAGTATACAAATAATACATATATTTTTCCTTTTTTCGTTTTTTTTCATCGTGTTGGAATACTATTTCAATAATTTGCATAGCACACACACACACGCACACATACACACACATACACACACACACATATATATATATATACATATTATATTCAGTTTAGTTAAACAAAATTACCATAAGTCGCCACAGTAAATTAACTGTTTCAGTCTAAAAACACATCCTCAGGCGAAGCCAGTCATTTAATGAAAATAAAAAGCAGAAAAAAAAGTTTCGAAGAGACTTTTCTTAAAACTACGTGTCTAGACGCGTGTAATTATTTTAAGGAGGAGAAGCTGGGTTAATCAGTTATAATGAGGGTAACTATTGTTATTTAAATTATGCCAAAAATTCCTACGTGCCGTAGGTGACAGAGAATAAAGAACTAAGTGAAAGGCGAAAATGATTTATCGTAATTTTATCTACTTAAATTGAATAAAATAATATCCTGCTTTTTTCATTGAGCTCCATCAACAACATAATTACGTTGACACACTGGTTCTTGTTAGATCCACGAAGTTAAGCAACGTTGAGCCTGGTTAGTACCAGATGGGTGACTTCTTGGGAATTCTAGGCGCTGTATGTGCTCTCCGCTTATCTCGGCATTTGCTTCCAGTCGTCGTGTACATACACTTCACTTTTTACTGGTATTTAACAATGTCGACTCAGGAGAAGTGTCGTTGGTGATTGCGCACCTTTGCCACAAAAAATTTCACGCGCATGCATCCCTTTATGGTTATCTAGATTCTGTTTAACACTGAAGGCCCCCTTTTTTATCAACACTCTCGTTGACAGTCAATGTTTTATTACTTTTGAATATTTTGAAAAATACACACGCACGCACACGCATACACACGTACACAAACACACACACACACACATATATATATATTCGCGTTTCTTCACTTTTATTTACTTTTTAATTTTTTTTATATGTGTATATGTCCTGTGTGTATGTGTGTATGTGCCTATTTATATTTATATGCATTTAAAACTAACGTGGCACCTTCTCATTGGCTATACGTCCTCGTCCTCCTTCTCCTCCTCCAACGTCTTCTTTTTCCATTCCCCTTTTCCCAGTGTATGCTCATCACTTTCACTACACTGATGAAGACTGAAGGATCGGGCGAAAATATGTACTTGTAAAAAAAGTTATTTTGTTTTTTTCCATAATATTATTTTGTATTCCTGCACGTCACCAACTGAAAACGAATAAAGAAAAGTTATAAGCTTTTATACTTTTCGTATTCTTTTTTTTTTATATACA
Organism: Euprymna scolopes; assembly: GCF_053919585.1. Lineage (NCBI taxonomy): Eukaryota > Metazoa > Mollusca > Cephalopoda > Sepiida > Sepiolidae > Euprymna > Euprymna scolopes. The sequence goes on along the minus strand of NC_136483.1, from coordinate 112,910,871 downwards.
TTTCCATTCATATATATATATATATATATATATATATATATTAATGAAATCAGAGCGATGTAGTGTTTACCCGATATACGCAAATGGTAAACTTCAAACTAATATAAATAACAGTATTTATATATAGGAAATTTAATCCCAACCGTATTGAGCTCCCCCACCTCTCTCTCTCTCTCTCTCTCTCTCTGTATATATATATATATATATATATATATATACATATATATATATATATATATATATATATATATATATATATATGTGGTAGAGTATTGCGCATGGATTTGAATTAGCCTTGAATATAAGGCTTAGAGTAAGCGACCTATTTCTTCTTTATTAATATAACTCCACCTGCATACACTTACCGAATATGAGAAAAAAGTCTCTTTTCAGTCCTGGGATCAAAGGACGACTAAGGAATATAGCTTATATCTGTTTATGAGCATGTGTATTTGAGTGTATGTGTGTGTATGTGTGTGTATGCGCTGATCTTTGTGTGTGATGCTTTCTTTTGAAAAAAAAGGGTTCTCCTTTCCCATAGCCGGTTCTACAGAAAGAAAATACTTCCAGACCGACCCTGGGTCCTTAAGCCTTAATTCATGGCCACCCGTGCCAGACACACTTCCTACCCTCTGATGTAATTCTTTTTCAATCATAAACACATTTACACATGGCCTATAGCAATGAAGAGCAGACATCAACCGAAACGCTAAATACAAGCAGCCGTCTGCTACTAATAAGAGCTAAAAAGTCTTCTCTGAAAGGAAAGTTGCGTTGTTTTTTCCTTTTTTTTTTAGTACAACTAAATGCATTTATCTATCTTAATAGAATAATATATATATATATATATATATATTGGGTAAAACGATTCATACTTTTGAATTAAAAATCAGTTTCAAAACAAAAAACAAACACAATCAACTAGATTGTACGATCGTTTCAGAAACTATGTTCATTTTATTTAAATTGACAATAAGTATTCAAGACAAAATATGACAGCATGCGAAAAGATAGACAGGCTGAAATTGAAACAGATTTAATAATGGAGATAATAAAGGAATATGTCTTACTCACAACTAAAATGTTAGTTTTATTTTGGTGTCTTTAATTGCCCTCCCCCAAGACTTTTTGTTCAAATTATAGGCAATACTTATTGTCAATTTAAATAAAATAAACACTGTTTTTGAAACGATCGTACAATCTAGTTGATTTTGATTGTTTTTCCTTCTGAAACTGATTTTTAATTTAAAATTATGAGTCGTTTTACTCAATATTAAAATAGCTCTAGGATACCTATACATATCGAGCTTATTATATATCTACAGTACAATGGGAACTGTTTTCTTTTAATAGTATTAATACATTTACTAGTACATAAAAATGGACTCTGCTCTTTGACTTCAGGTCTAATTTCCTCTTATATATATATATATATATATATATATATATATATATATATATATATATATATATATATATATATATATATATATATATATATATACTGTATACGCAAAATCAAGACTTCAAAAAAGGTGTTGATACCAACAAGAAGTGTATTTCATTTTACATTACAATTGTTTCCATGCCAGATCGACAATTTCAAACATTATGGCGTTTGAAAATTTTCACAAAAACCAGCCTTTTTTCCGACATTATGAATAAAAACACTCTTTACAATAGAACATTGTTTAAAGGAAAAGAAGAAAGAAAAATTCCATCAACGGAAAAAGATGCATGTGAAAAACATACACTCTGGAGGTAACCTCTGTGAAAAGCCCATTTAATGTTGTATCACCTAATTTTCGTATCCTTATTTAAAAACAAAGTCATAAGAAGTTTCCACAAAAACCCCTTAGTCATTTAAAAAAAAGTGTTTTTAATATATCCCATTCGTTGAATTCCTAAATTAGATTTCTCTATTTCTTTATTTCACATAATTGATTTTAAAAATATATTTTTTTATTTTTTATTTCTATATTTATAATATGGCCATAACAACCTTACATGAATGTTACGGTTAATTTTAGTTTCGTATTTGCTTATTAATGGCAAATAATGTTTATAAATTATCGATTGTTTTAATACTTAGATTAAATACCATTTGAGGTTTAATGTTTAATTGAATATGAGAATAAATAAAAAGACTGCATTATATATATTAATCCTCATACAACATTTCGAGTAAAGGATTCTAATCTATTTATCATTATTTAATATTTTAAAATTCATTATCATTCTAATTAAATATGTTTCCATATCGTTACTAAAAACAATTGCGAAGGGAGATAATCCAATTTCGTTGTTAATTGCTAATAGTTAATTCAGTTGGAAAAGAGGTCAATATTAGTTACCCATAACAGCTAAAGGGAGATAATTAAGGTCGTTTGATGTTTTCGGTCTGGTGATTACTAGAAATCTTCTATGATTTAATAATTAATTTAATTAAAAAGATCCAGAAATTGCTACGATAGCTTATTTAACAAATTAAAAATATAAATTATATTTTTAATCTTAAAAACTGTTTTTTTTACCCATGGGTTTAACCTGTATCTGTTATTTATCAAATAACAACTTGGGTTGCCCATATCTTCATCAGCCAGAATTACAATTCGTGTGTTGTATTCTTGGGTATCTAAACAAAATAGAATATATGCTTTAAATATTATTCTGATAGAAAAAACACCCAATAGCTACGAATGTGTTTCACTCCGATGAGAAGGTGTTTATCCCTGCATTTATGGGTAAAAACCTTTAGAACAAAGGGTAAAGTAAAGTAAATAAATAAACCAGCATGGTATATATATTATTCCTTAATTGGAATTCATTTTTCAGATGAGCATTATATATATTAATTTATTTTTATTTCGGACTACTAGTCTCATCTTTATTAGTTGTTGTTTTTCATCTTTTTATTGGTTTGTTTATTCACAACGTTTCGGCCAACTATTCCTCTGGACTTCGTCAGGTGGTAACCGCGACGGATAGGAACTTCGAATCTCCTAACTGTATTATCAGCCATCACTGCCATCCGTAGTTGTTGTCGTCTCACCACATTTTGACCAATTAACCTCTGGCACGCTTTGGGTGGGATTGAAACCGCTATCTTCAGACAATGCTCATCTGGAACCGTAGAGATTCAACGTCTCTATTAACTGCGCCACGGGCCCCGAAGGGCGATCAAGGTTGGATTCATGATCTTATAAATCCACGTTTATTTATTATCTGATCTTCCATAGTCGGGTCCGTACCGATTGGTATATATATTATTCCTTAATTGGAATTCATATATTATATATATATATATTAATTAATATATATATAAAAATTATATATAATATATATATTATATATATATTAATTATATATAATAATTATATATAATATATATTATATATATATTAATTAATATATATATATATTATATATATTAATTAATATATATAATGCTCATCTCAAAATTTAATTCCAATTATATATACGAGGTGTCTTCAATAAGTTTCCAGATTTTTATATAAGAATTGGACAATATAAACATATTTTTATATAGAAGTTGGGACATAAAATGGAAACCCATTGAAAAATTTTGCCCATATTGATAGGTGTTTTAAGCTTATAAATTTTATTTACAATACTAAAGTGTTGGCTTTGGCTTCATGTTTTCACTCAGATACGATTCTTTCTGGCTTGGTTAGAGTTAGGGTTTCTGGCGTGGAATGTTTACATGGTTTTTTAGAGGAGAAAATGTGCTTGCGAAACATGTTTTCTGCCTCCACTTTCCAACACTGTTCATATCTAGATAATTCAGTTGCGGTGTATTATATTTTCTGAGTAATAAAAATAGTTTACTCATTAAGAATTACATTTGATCAAAAAACAAAAACACAGAAAAATCTTTACGATATAAGTACTCGTCACATAACAGAAGATGTTAGTCTGAAAATCGCGTTTCACACTTCTATATTTTTATTGAAATCGCTGAAAACGCTCATTTCTCAATCAAATCAATCGACTGCCTGATCTAATAAGGGATCCATCTCTGTGCACCGGGCAGAAGTTTAACATGCTTCTCAAAGAAACTTAGTTCACAATACATTGTAGTTTACATTGCATTTTAGAGAAAGCACTGTTGATTTTATAAAATTATTTTTGTATATGAAGGCTTGAATTACAGTTTAAAATGCAAATATTAAGGATCATGCTTCAAGTGTGCTCTAAACGGAAAAAATCATTTCGAACGCGCCCCTGTCATATCAAAGAACCTTTTGTTGATTCTATATGTTTGGCTTTACTTTTTGTGCGATAATAATGTATTGAATTAAAATTTAAAATGAAAAAGTCAAGTATCATGGTGCAATTGTGCTTTAAACAGATACATTCATTTCGAACGCGTCCCTGTCATATCAAAGAACCTACTGTTGATTTTTATATGTCCGTCCTTTCGGTTTGTGTGGAAATAACACTTCTCTAACGCACTTGTGATGTTAAGCTGTGTAAGGGGAGAAGTTTAGTCAAATCGCCTGTTCATTTTGTTTATCGGATTATTTCGATGATCAGTTATCGATATTAATCGAAAACAAACATTTACAAAACCTATTTAATAACATTGTTAGGTATATAAAATACAATCGCCCCAGCCGTTTTCGAGCCCGTAGGGAACGAACTCACACACAGAGAAAAAGCTCCTTTTTTATATAATAGTAGCATGTAGATATATAAGGTTTCTTCAATAAGTTTCCGGACTTTTTTGTACAGGCATTTAAAATTGTCGTGGACTCTTGAAAACTCGGCTGCAGAAGGAATTTGTATATACCCCCACTAAAGCCTGATTGTACCAACTGGCGAATTTCAAAATTGCAATCTGCACGTGAGGCTACTATCAACGAATGACATACAGTAAAATTCTGTTTTAAACTTGGAAAATGCCACAGAAACGTATGGAATGCTTCAGACGGATTTTGGGCCGTCTTGCGTGAATCGAACATCAGTTTTTGAGTGGCATAAGGGATGCCAAGGAGGCTGTGAGGGATGATGAGAGGTGTGGGAGGAGTAAGGCACAGAGTACACTAGCGTAGATTGGCCAAATAAAACATTTCATGGATAAGGATTTCCGTGTGTTTATAGAGACAATAAATGCAGTTTGATGTCAGTGTGGACACTGAATACACAATTATTTACGAGGAACTGCAGATTTGGAAGATGTGTGCGAAGTTTGTTCCAAGGGTACTCCATTCTTGTCACAGACTATTTAACCAAGATGGGCACGAAGACAATTCCTCACCCTTCCTTTTGGCCCAAACCTTGCTCCCTGTGAGTTTCGTTATTCCCTAAGTTGAAGGAAGACCTTAGAGACTGTCGTTGAGACAACTGGGGAGACGAAAGCGCCTGTGACAAGGGTCATTGATACGCTCACACAAGAGAATTTCCATGGGGGCTTCCTGAAGTTGTTGGAACGGTACGACAAGTACATTACAGCCGGAGGAGATTATTTCAGATACGACTAAAATTTCATGTGTGGACTATCAATGGAAGAGCCGTATGCGAAAAAAGTCTTGAAACTTATTGGAGGCACTTCGTATATATATATAACAGCGTCCAAAACTAAGCGACAAAATTGGAAAACCTAATATTTGTTAGAAATAACAACTGTGAAAAGATGAAATTTTTAAAACTGGTAGTCGTTATCATCCAAAATAGCATACAAAATTTGAATTATTTGCAAAGGATAGAAAAAGAATTATAACAATTATTTAGGACGCTACAGTATATATATATATATATATATATATATATATATATATATATATATATATATATATATATATATATATATACATACATATTAGTAATGGAACGATTCCGATATTTTTTTGATTCCGATACAATTACCGATTCCGTGCTAAGCTTCCGATTCCGATACAATTACCAATTCCGATTCCGATATTTTATAAATCTCTAATTAATTAACTATAAGATTGTTATTTCCCCCGATTTTCGTGAAAACACATGTAAAATACGCAGATATTTTCCTAAACATCAAAATACACTTGATCTATGGATTTTAGCTTTACTGGTATTTTAAAATCAATGAATATTTTTTCTAACTTATTAATATTACGAGCAACGGAAGATTTTGCTCTAAACAAAATCAAATAAAAAAAGACAATTAAAAGAATTGGCATCGGAAAGTAGCCACCAATATTTCCGATACCCCCAAATGTTCCGAGTTTTACGATTCCCGATTCCGATTGCGTCCCAGCACTTATATATATATATATATATATATATATATATATATATATATATATATATATATATATATGAAACAACAATAACCACGGTTTGTGTTATTTTGCAAGCCCTCATTCAAGATGCTATAGTCCTCAGCTGCTATTCTTTAATCACATTCATGTTCTTCATCCCGATCATATCAACTGTTTAATATAATTCTCAGTAGATTTTAATGCCAGTGTAGGGACATTTCTCCCATTCAACAAAGGATATCATACCTTTGTGGATCTGTATTTGAAACTAGATGAATGCAAATGAAAAAGAGGGGCTGGGATGAAAGGTGCTTAAGACATGATAGATATGTGAAAAACCTATGATTGTTTAATATCACATATACAAAGAAAAAAGAAAAACAAGTAATAAAAAAATGAATCCATCCATCATGGCTTTACCTCTTCCCATGTCTCTATGTAACTTATACATACAGTAGAATCAATGTCGTTACCGTTTCGGGAATTACTAGAATTACATATACTACGTAAAATATTTTTTCTGCTTAGATATCAATAGATTGGTTAAATCCAAGTATGTTCTTAAGCAATTGTATTTCTAATTGATGTAAAAATTTAATATTTTATCTTCTCGACACTTTTTATTAGATATATTCTATAAAAAGTGGGAGGATCTAGCACTTTAACCTACGTAAATGATCAGGTATGTCTATAATATAAATCTCACCTGTGTTTAAATGTATGTATGTATGTATGTATGTACGTATTTATGTATGTACGTATGTATGTCTGCCTAAAAATTTCGACAAAGGTAATGAATTTACACGAGATTGGTATCGTTTTGAAGCTCGATCCTTCGGATGACAAATATCGGAAAATTGGCTAAAAACATAAATTTCTTCTCCCTTAACTGAGAACTTTTTTACAGGGAAAGGTTGCTCTCTTCGCCGATATTTTCGAAAGTCATCCCCCTCTTTTCGATTAACTAGCCTTAATTTAAACATTCGCCACTTCTGATTGGCGATGGGCGCAACAGCAAAGACGTCATGTTTTGGGGGGAGAGGGTTCACTTTATTTTCCTCCTTCGCGGTACGAGTTCGAGCCTGCTTGCTTACGACCACTTTTTTTTTTTGCTCAACATACACCGCCAAAAACCCGGGCAACACCGGACACCCAGGCTAGTATTTATATATTTTCAACGTGTTGATTAGCTAATCGGCATAGTTTCGACTAGTCTCCTCATATGTTAAAAAGAGAGAAAGATAGAGTAGGGACAACGCAAAAATGAAACCGTGGAGCTGACAGAATTGACAAAATAATAGATAACATTTTATGTACAAAAGAAAGCTCGCAAAGTCCAAATTATATGAATCTTTTCGTAAGCTAACAAGAAAAACCAATTGGGTTTTCAAATTTATTATTTTTTATTCTTTTTTAATCAACATAATTGATTTGCTAAATCCCAAGTCCTTCGTTGGAAAACTGTTTTGCTTGTAAGTCGATTAATCTGATACAATAAATTTGCATGGATTCACGCTAGCCTTAATAGCCTTTTAGGGACCATCAGTTGTTTATTCTGAACAACTTTTGCAGTGATTTTAAAACAAAACAAAACCAAAATAGTATATTATAGCTCCCCAGCAGTGTTGGTCAAACACTATCTCCCTTAAAAAAAACAAGATTAGAAACGTTTCGGATATCGCATCTAGTTTTTGCTATTCAGCTTATTTGAAAAAGTGTTTTCATTCCCTCTGGGATTGGGTTTTACAGCCCATAAAGTGAATTAATCATTATAATAACTACTGTAATTTTATAGGGTATGGATTAATGTTACGCTCTCGAATGTTGAGTGAATAATTAGAAAAGTTAAGAGTAAAACTCCGTTGTATTTTATCAGACACGCTTGAATAACGATTTCTTTTGTTCTCATGTTCACCCTTACAAAGCATATCGCCATTTTGACGTAAGAGGCTACTATTTGGGATCATGTCTAGGAAACATTAACAAGATATTTCTTTATGCTACATTTAAACTTCCGCATATCAGTACAGCCAGGGAAGCAGGCAGCAGGAAGGGAATTTCAAAGTCTAGCTGTTCGAGGGAAGAAACTATTGGAATAAAAAGTAGGATTTGCTGCCTATATATATGAGGGTGGTAAAAAATACAAGAACTCCGATTTTTCAACTCAAATATAGCATGTTGAAGAGCTACGAGTGCGGGAGTTGCACCATTAAAGCGAGTAAGCTTTTGTGCTCCAAAATATATTTTATCTATATGGTCACCACAATTCTCAATGCACGTTTGCCAACCTCTTTTAATGCTTCGGTGGTGAAAGTTTGGAATATGCCTTTTCACTCATATCTCTGTTGTCCCTCTGGAATCGATGACTGCACCAGTTTCAACAGCCGCCGGTGAATGCTGATTGATTTAATCCTTTCTCCATGGAGGAATTCAATAGGGCATATCTTCTTCTGATGCACGTCCATAGAAGGGATTGCTTCTTTATAATCTTACACTGTCAATATCTGCAACAGAGATTAAACTTTCAGGTTACAGATGCATAAGTTCGGCATCATAATGTAATTTGCAATCTTCTCTGGTCCATTTCGGAACACATTCAATGCTGCCAAGACTAAGCGTGTTTTCTTTCAATGATTACAAGCAGCATTCTCTACGATTAATAGCAATGGGCAAGAACACATTACCCGAAAGTATTTCCTTTAAACGTTTACAGAGAACATGAACTGGAATGGATGCAGTGAGAGCATTGCAAAAGCTGCTGCGAAGAAGATGGGCTCTCTCTACCGTGCTAGAAAACTACTTATGCCTGAAAGTACCCTGTACCTCTATAAGGCCACTATTCGCCCATATATGGAGTACTGTTGTCACATCTGGGCTCGTGCATCTGCTGCTTGTCTCTTACTCCTGGACAGGGTTCAAAAGAGAGTCACCAACCTGTTAGGTCCTGAACTGTCATCTAGGCTTCAGCCTCTCTCCCATCGATGAAATGTTGCATCACTCTGTCTGTTCTGCAAGTACTTTAATGGTGAATACTCTTACAAACTACAAGCACTTATACCCCATCTACGTGAATGCTCCCGACAAACCCGACAAGCATCTCAATCCCACTCTTTCAAAGTAGAGATCCCTATGTGTAAGAAAGCCTTTTACTCCAATAGTTTCTTCCACAGAGCTGCTAGACTTTGGAAGTCGCTTCCGGGATTCTGCTCTCCCAACTGTACTGACATGCAAAAGTTAAAGTTTAATGTGAACAGACATATTGCTACTCGTTTTCCTTCATAATGCACGTGCGACTTATGTCCCCGATAGTAGCGCACTGTACCTTGTTTGGGGTAAAAATTGAATATATATATATATATATATATATATATATATATATATATATATATTGAGTAAAAAAAAATGATAATTGTAAATTATAAATCAGTTTCCAAAGGAGAGACAAACATAATCAAATAGTCTTTCCTTTGGAAACTGATTTAGAATTTACAATTATTAATCTTAATATTGATATAGCTCTATGATACATATACCGATTGAGCTTAATACATTAAAATAAACTCTGCTCTTTAGACTCTAGGTCCAATTTCCTCTATAATATATATATATATATATATATATATATATATATATATATATATATATATACACACACACACACCGGTTGTATCTATTGGTTTCCTAGATGATGTAAATCCAATGAAACTCGCGTGATTATTAAAGAGAGCCCAATGCAGGACAGAGCTGGTATATAGTCTGTTTATTGTACAAACGTTATTGGTAACATATGCGCATACATGTTTCAGTGGAGTCCGAATTCCGGAACAAGACTTCATCAGACTAAAACAGAATTGATATGGAAACGGATGTCAAGACCACATTGGTTTTCCTCCTGAAAGTAGATCGCACCCAAACATATGATAAAAACAAATGTGCTCTTGACGCTCGTTTAAATATCAATTCCTTTTTTGATCTGATGAGGTGTTCCCAGAATTGGAACTCCACTGAAACATAATGAAGAATATTGTTTGTACAATAAACGGATTATATATATATATATATATATATATATATATATATATATATATATATATATATATATATATATATATATATATATCACAAAAAGTCTGAAAAACATCGGTTTCGTCGGTTTCAAATCCAATATAAGAAGACAAGTTCATAGTCGAAAAATATCAGAGTCTCTTCAGCTGCTGAAGAAACAGATATGAACAGAGAATGAAGAGAATCAGACACATTTTCGATAGATTGGGTCTCTTATATCGGATTTGAAACTGATGTTTTTTTTTCTGGCATTCTGTAAAATTTTAAAATAAATATTATTATATTATATTGAATTTCTGCCTTTATAATTTAGCACTTTATTGTTGTTTTCCCACCAATGCCACACAGTTGCATGTGTGGTGTGTGTTTTTGCAATAAAACTTGGGAGAAATGGGAGATAAACACATGTTCAACGGTATATAGTGACTGGGAATGATAAAACGTATATAATGATAAAAACATGCAATTTTAAATCTGTTTAGTAGGTTTTTTTTAAGTATAGCTAATACATTTTATACGATATCGTTTTGACGAATTTTTAACCTAATGAAACGCAACTTTTGTGTGCGTGTTTTATATAATTGTCACATCTTTACTGCTTATTTGAAACTTTCGTATTTGGTTGAGAAACGGGATAAAAATCGGCGAACATTTCCAACCATTAATGAGAAAAAAGAAAAGATTTGTATATAAAACCATAATCATTCTAAAATGACCATCAAATTCCAGACGGAAGTGACGTATGTGTAAGTTTATAAGTTTTACTCTTTTTTAATGTTTTTCACCACAAACAAGGCGCATTATTAATTCGTTGAAAGGGACTATTGTTTGGGATCAGGTCTATCAGATGATTGTAAGCCTAGATGACAGTTCAGGACCTGTCAGGTTGGCAACTCTCTTTTGAACCCTGTCCAGGAGTGAGAGACAAGCAGCAGATGCACCAGCCCAGATGTGACAACAGTACTTCATACATGGGCGAATGGTGGCCTTATAGAGGTATAGGATACTGTCAGGCGTAAGTAGTTTTCTAGCACGGTAGAGGGAGCCAACCTTCCTTGCAGCAGCGACTTGCAAATGACTATGTTATTGTCAGCTGGGAAGCAGCTTCGCAATATTGTTTTCTATAAACAAACAGTTTTGAAAAAAAAAGCTCGACCATCTACCTAGAAAGTAACGATGGGGCGGAGACGTCTCCTCTGTGAGAAAGAGGTAACAATAAAAAGAAAAGGATACTAGATTGCGCAGACGGTTTTGTACTTGACCAGACAGCTCCTTCCGGATGTAGCAACAATACTCCATTTTTAAACTTATTTGGGAAATATTGCATCGAGAGTGAGGTACTTCCTGCTTTGTTCGATTCATTTAAATAATTATTAACTGGACGAATATGCGTCTTGGAACGGGTATTCCGCTAGTTTGTTTATATGAAGTACGTCTTGTTCGTGACTTTTGTGCATTCAGAGATTATTGCATAACAGTTGAGCATCTGCTCGTCACTCAGCAAGACATAATGAGTTGTGTCGGCATGAAAAAAAATTCTTTTAACTAACACGAGTAAAGAAACGAAGAAAAAACTGCGGGGGAAAACTCGTAAATAATCGTTTACATGTTTGAACTTTTTTTTTTTTTTTGCAAAGATCATCTTCCACCACAGTAACACACACACACACACACACACACACACACACACACACACACACACACACACACACACACACACACGCATATATATATATATATATATATATATATATATATATATATATATATATATATATATATATATATTAGCATTGCTACCTGGCGTTGCCTGGTGCTAAAGTGTAACACATTGCTATTAAAACTTCTATTCTCAATCCTACTATCCTTCTCGCTTTCCTCCTCCCTCTCTCTAAATCACTCTTACTCCTCCGCCCAGTCCATTCCTCTCTAGCTGGGCATACATACACGCAGAAACCTCTTTATTATCTAATAGATTCCTCGTGCAATTTTTCAGCATTTAGTTTCTTACTCAGACATAATCACACTGAAAAATCGTCCTACCTTGGAAAACTAAGTTCAATTGCCACTAAGTAAATGAGACCAATCTTTTTTTTCTAAATTTCAGATATTTGTAAACTAAACTCATCAAGAAATCCAAATATGTGGGAATTTGTTTTGCAGTTCTGCTTACTTCAAGCTAAACAAGATAATAACAACTTTCCTTTATATATATATATATATATATATATATATATATATATATATATATATATATATATATATATATAAGAGAGAAACCCCTTAACTAAAATAGAAAACGGGGATCATCAGCTTCTTATCATGTAGCTGTTTCGAAGATTTAAAAACAGGACAGCTGTTTAATACATGAATCTCCAGTGGATAATACCACTTCCCCAATAAAAGAAAATGTAAAATAATACGGTTACTATTTTTACTAATATATGAAAAAATATAGATAAATAAATGATAAAAAGATAAACTATTAATAAGTAAGTTTCAGATTACAAGATCCGTTCTGCGAATATATATATATATATATATATATGTGTGTGTGTGTGTGTGTGTGTGTGTGTGTCTGTGTATGTATGTGTGTGCCATGCATGTACGCATCAAAGTGTACATAAATATGATTATAAGATTTTTTCATAAAACTCTATCAATAAATAAAGGGGGAACTACAATCTGAATATGCTTTTTCTCAGTATTCCGCCATTTTCTTTAAACCATCTCTGAATAAATCTTTCTTGATTTAAACCTGACAGATAACGAAAAGCATTTAACTTAAAAAATAAAAAAGGAATTCGTAACTTTAAAAATACAAAAAATATTTAGTGAAGAGGAGCAATAAATTAATGTTCCTGCACCAGTAAAAAAAGAGAGGAACATAAAACATGATAATATAATCGTAACACTATTTTTTCTCCATTTTTAACAAACACAAAATGACTGAATATACGCATGCGCAGATGTGTAACGTTTTCATTGAGCAATTTTATTTTTTCGTTTTGAACATGGTTTCTCTGGTATGTTTTATGTGTTCTGTATTTTGTTTGAGGTTTCATTGCGTTTTTTGTTTAATTTATTATTTATTTTAAAATTCATTTCTTCATTAAAAAAAAAAGAGAAATGTTTTGTCTAGAGTGCGGGATGTAATTTTTAACGCTGTGCACGAACTATTTAAACGCAAGTGCTCAATTTTCTGCTCCTCAACAGCGAATTAGAACAGACAGAAGGAATTATAATTAGGAAAGAATATGATCAAATAATTTTATATAGCGAAAGAGAGAAAAAGGTGGGAGAGAGGTGTGAATCGAGAAAGAAAAAGAGAAGGATAGGAAAAACAAGGAAACCGTAAAAGAGGACCAGAAAGAAAGAAATTAGGAGGACGAAGGATGACGAAAAAGATAATGAGAAAGGGAAAAAGGGATGAGAGGAAAAGGAGTAACGAAAGAGAGGGATAGAAAGAGAAGAAGAGAGGGAGAAATTGAAAGAAGGGCAAAAGTAGACAGATAGAAAGATCAACGGAAAGCAAAAGACATTCTCTAAACATGACTTTCCTAAGCAAAGTGAGGCTTATGTGTGTTTTTAAAATTTTTTTTATTATTTATTTTTTCCTTTTCTTTATGTAAAGAAATGCCAACTCTCCAAAGAGAGAAACTCCGAATTGACAAATATAAGAAAGACAAATTTCTCCTCCGTAATTTGACATGCAACTAGGATTTTTTTTACATGGGGGTCACCACTTATCAAGGCCCGAAGGCCACTCAGGGATAAGGGTTATTGCGTGTACAGTAATCAATGAGATAATATTGTAGTAATCATTAGTATTGGGGGTTTTAATAGAGTATCTTACTTAAGGGGGCGGTTTGTCAGGAGTTTGTTTATGTTGAACTTGAAGACGTCCAAGTTGTAGTCAGGTGGGAAACAGGCAAACGGCAGAGAGTTCCACTGGCGTGCAGTTCTAAGAAAGAAGCTTTGATCATGGAATCTACGTTTGGATTTAGGCACAGATAAAGAGTGGGGAAAATTATTAACAGTAATTTCAGCCAGACGAGTGTTTCTCGTGAAAGATTGGCGAGAGGGGACGAGGGATTGAAGCTCAGACGAGCACCTGCCATGGAAATAACGATAAAAATACGACAGACTCGCAACGTCTCTTCTGTTGGAGAGAGGTTGCAGGGAAGAGAAAAGGGCATCCCCCACTAAACCACGAAGTCTATTTTGTACTCTGTCAAGGCAGGATAGGCTGTTTTTAGCAGCTCCTGCCCAGATGTGGCAGCAGTACTCCATCCTTGGATCCAAGTGTTCTATCTTTTCTACTTAATTATGCCTATTTATTAGTTGTGTCTTCAACAGTGTTGGAATTGACTGTGTGTCTGATCTTGCTGTTGTGATAAGTGTCTGAAAACAATTTAAAAGAGAAAGATGGAACAGATATTACATTTTGATCCAGCAAGATAGACAAGTGGGAAGGTTAACATAGAGAGAGGGGGGAGATGGGAAGACACATTAATAAAAAGAGACCAATTAGCAGGGAGAGAAAAGGTGAAAAAGAGAGAGAGAAACAGTCGAATAGACACGACGGAGAGAGAACGGAAGATTATTAAAAAAAAAGAAAAGGAATTAACGTTTCGATCGATATAATCTTTGAGCATCATCGGGCGCCTCTTTTCAAACTCGAAAATACATACGAAAGTTTTGGGCACGTAGAACAACGAATATGTACAACGAGAACGGATATCTCGCTGGTCAATTCCCTACATAATGCTCCTGTAGGCATGGACTTAAATGGTAGCCCTTAGGTCCAAGTGGCAATATGTATCGTTTGTGATGAATAAGAAGAAAATAAATATTTTAAAACTTATTTTTCTATAACTTTAATTGAAAGTTAATTCTAAATAAATTATTTAAATATTAAGGGTTCAATCCTCAGCACAGACGATACTATCAAATAATAAAATAATACTTATTTAAAATTGCGATCCGGTTATACGTATCAGATAAAATATAAATGTTCAGCTTGAAATTACGTATAGACTCCTGATATAGACATAAACCTATTCATGTTTATCAGGGCGCGCTTGATAGAGTTTGAAGGTTATATCGGTCGATACGCTGTTACAACACCTAATTTTAGATTAGAAGTTCAAATATTTTACTGATTCGGTGGCGGGGAACTTCATCTATAGGCAATTTTTATTTCTGTCCAAATGCAAAGTGTCCTTTTGGGAAGTAGCTGGATGTTCCTCACCTTAAAACTGACTTCATGTCTTACTCTGCCTACATGTAAAGCAACAAAAATATTGCCGAGCGCAAGAGTAAGAGTATGGTTAAACTATACAGAAATATGATGTTAGTAATAAGTTTTTCGGAATATGTATATATAAACATTTTTAAATGTAAATAAGGTAAATAGCAAAATCAATCGTCTTTCTACACTAATAGTTTCTTCCCTCAAACTGATTGACTTTAAAATTTTCTCCGCCTTTCTGGCTTCCCTGACTGTTCTTATGTGTAGAAATACAAATGTAATGCAAACAGATATCTTGCTGCTCAACTCCCTACATAGTGCTCCTTAAGGCGTGGTCTCACATACTAGTTCCTTACACCCAAGTGGCAATATGCCTTGAAATTTTTAAAAATGCATATTAGTGTTTGTATCGTTTGTATAATAATTTATCCGGGATGGTGGAGATTTTTATATTTCCAGATAAAATCTCTTTACCAAAAGAAAAGGAACCAAGAAATGTCTCTAAAAAAAAGATAAACATTGAAATATCGTAAGGCAGAATTAGATGTGGGAACTGGACAACAATGAAGCAGAATGCATGGGTTCCTATATTTATATTTATAGAGACATTTAATTAATTAATTTATTTATTCATCTGTTTAATTTCATCTTTTTTATTTTTTTAATTATCTGTTGATTTCCTTTAAATTTTAGCGATTTTTTAAATATAATGTGAACAGTATTCTTTATTCAAACAATAATTTTTTTGGTCTGTAATGTTGTTTTTCTAAATGAAATTTAAATTTAAAAAATATATATATATTCTATTTGCTCTATCAAGCATACTGAGCTATTCATTTTTGGCTGGGATTGATTTATATACTATTTCCTCAAAAACATATATTCTGTAAGACTTGATACCACACGATTAATTAATCTGTGTTCCTATTCATCCCAGGATATATATATATATATATATATATATATATATATATATATATATATATATAATATATATATATATATATTCTTTTTAAAATATAACTATCCACTGACACGTGTTTCGTCGTCTATGACTCATCACAGTGGCTGAATCTAGTGAGATTCGAAATCGGGACCTCATGGTAATGAGCTAAAACTTTTAACCCGCTCGTTCCTCTTGCGCGATTGTCTGGATATATCGCGATTTACTTAGATGTTATTTGTTTTTGTTTTTGTTTTTGCGATACGTTTTGAATGAATTCAATTATTTACAAAAGTATATATATATATATATATATATATATATATATATGTGTGTGTGTGTGTGTGTGTGTGTGTGTGTATGTATGTATAGATATATAGATAGATAGATGGGGTGTTTTAGGTCTCTACTAGTTTCATCCTTTTAGATGAGGTCAAAAAATGAGTTTCTAATCTCATAGGCCACATGTAGTTAATCAAACTTAAACCACTGTTCTATTGTCCAAATGTTGTATTCCTGTGCATCTTCGACAAGAATTTCAATGAAATGTTCTCAAATAAGCTTGTTGCATTATGCCCTGTTCACAACCAACCCAGCAATCAGCAAAATCCCACCCCTTAATGCAGCAGTCTCCATATGCAAACAAGCTTACTACTCTAATAACATTTATTTTTTTCGAACAGCTTGGCTTTTGTATTTCTCTCCATTCTACCTGTTTTCCTGACTGTACCAACGTGCAGAATTTTTAAAATATCTCACGGCACAACTCCCCACTTAGACTGCCCTATAAATCTGGCATGTAAATCACACTAGCCCCTTACGTCTCAGTGGAAATGTGTTATGTTTGGAATGAACAAAAAAGAAAAAAAAATCTGAAAACGCAACGATGTTTCTAAAACGTGCTTCTCCTATTTCGACAAAAATTTTTAAAAAACAAAAAAAAAAAAGCACGACCAGTCGATTATTTTCCGTTTCGATGCAAAGTGACAAATGATCGAGTTGCGACAGGGAATCTGCTACTGAATTCCATCAACGAATTCGGCGTTAAAAAAAGGGGCAATCTTCAGAAGAAAGAATGCGTGACTAGAGATGAAGGAGTGGGGGGATAGTGGAAAAAAAAAGAAAAAGAATGAAAATTTTTTTTTGTAAAAAGAAAAAAAAAGAAGGTCTCTTGCCTCCCCATATGAGAAAAATTAACAACAAATTCGATATTTGATGTAGGAGATAACTTGCTCATGAAAAATTGGCACTCAATAAATAATTATTTTCCTCCTCGTTTGAAAGCAGAACAGATACTATACATTGACCACGACTCAAAGTTAGGAAGTGTTTCTTATAGACGAATTGATAAAAACAGAAAATAATCAATAAAAGGGGGGGGAGAAATGAATATATAAATTAAGGGAAAAAGAAAAAATTGTGGGGGAAGAAGAAAAACAATGAAAGAAAGAAGTAGGGGGAATAGGAAACATTACTTGAATCATTAGAAACTACACAAAGAAAATATAACGAAAAGAAAATACAGGGAGTGATGAAGAAAGAAAGTAAAACGTGAGAAAATCTGAATGAAGGAAAAATACAGGCTACCATAGCTATTTGACACCCTATTATATTTAGTACACTACACATTCACTTTGTCTGTGTGCGAGAGATTTCGTTCCCTACGAACTCCTAAACAGATGTGCTAATTTATTTGGCATTTCACATAAATGTACTTTATGTACTTGGCTCTAAAATAGGTTTTCTACGGGAAAGAAAAAAAAAGGCAATTTTGATACTTGACTTTTTCATTTTAATCTGGTGAATGCTCTGACGAACTGCAAACACTTGTACCTCCCCGACGTAACTACCCCCGACAAACCCGACAAGCTACTAAGTCTCATCCCTTTACAGTAGAGATCCCTAGGTGCAAGAAAGCCTTTTACTCCAATAGTTTCTTCCCCAGAACTGCAGGTCTTTGGAACTCCCTTCTGGGATTCTGCTTTCCCAACTGCAACGATATGCAGAAGTTCAAGTGTAATGTCAACAAACATCTTTCTACTCATCTCCCTTCATAATGACCCCGCTAATTAAGTCCCTGATAGTAGCCCCCTGCTTCAAAGTGGCACTGTGCCTTGTTTGGGGTGAAAATTGAATAAAAAAAAAAAATAAACTTTAAGTCAAGCCGTTATATAATAATAATTGTATAAAATCAACGGTAGCTTCTCTACAGTACAATGTAGACTACAATGTATTGTGGACTAAGTCACTGTAGGGAGGTATGGCAAATGTTCCTACCTGTGTACCCTCTGCCTCCAATATGTGGTCCCCAACTCTCTAGGTTTATATCCTAAGGACTATTACGCGTTTAGTGTTATTGAAAGGCATGCTCATTGTAGTATAGTTTCAATAAAGGCCGCCATTGTTCAGCTGAGGTGATGGCCGAAGTGAATAGAGGCTAATCAATTTCAGCTTGTGCGCTGTTTCTAGCCTGAATAGAAGCTTTTATTGCAAGCAAAGGTGGATGCATAGAATATTTATATAAAGTATGAGCAAGAATATTTTGTTGCAATTCGATTTAAATAAACACATTTATTGTTAAAATAGTGTTGTTTATTTATGTAAAATGCCCCCAAGTACTCTTTACATTTCGTATATTGTCAGATACCATATTAACTTTTTTATAAAGTTATTTGATTTAAAAAGAAAGACTAGAGAGAGATAGAGAGAAAGACGAGAGAGAGGGAGAAAGACAGATACAAAGAGAGAGAATGTGGCGATAGATTGAAAAATAACAAGATATTAGAGACTATTGAAAAATAGTTATATTTCTCCGGCCTTTTTTATCGTCCTTTTTGCTTCGCCTATTCGACTTTTTGTTTTTTAAAGATAATCGAATTAACATATATAAGAGGTGCCTTCATTAATTCTCCAAAGTTTTCTTTATGGAACTTTTTATGATAGTACATGCATGAAACTCTAGTTTCCTCAATAGTAATCTCCTCCGGCTGCAATGCACTTGTTGTACCGTTCCAACAACTTCTAGAATGCCCCATGGAAGTCCTTTTGAGTGAGTGTGTCAAAGACCCTGGTGACAGCCTCAATTATCTCATAACGACAGCCTCTACGGTTTTCCTTGAGCTTAGGGAATAATCAAAAGTCACAGTGAGCAAGGTTTGGACTATAGGTAGAGTGAGGAACTGTCTTGATCAGATAGCCTGATCTCTTCTTTGAGCACCATTGGAACAAACTTCACGTAAACCAGATGTTTCTAAAGTTTAATTCAATTAAAATCTTACTCAGTCCTGTAACTTTCACTTCCTTCTTATTTTGCTAGCGATATTTCTAACAAAGGGGGAAGAACTGTCGTTTACTGGTCCGACTGCAATTTTGAATGGGTTGTATGTAGAGATTGTTACTGCTTTAATGTCATTCGTCATTATTCAGTTGTCAATAGGAACATCTTTTTGAAGCTTATCATCGAACAACATGTTGGCTTTGACAGGCGGTGACTAATTTATGAACAGAAAAAAAGTAAAAATGAATTCAATAAGTTGGCGCCACGTATAATGTCAATTGTTATTATTATTTGAATACAATAAAGTCTCGGACTTTTCCCGGCGAAACAGATACACATTTTAAGTAATAATCGATTCTAAGTGACACTCTTCTGTAATTTGAAGGTTCAATCTCAAGTTTAGGTTAAAGGCGATACTAAAAATACAATTGCATATCACTTTTACCGGTCATAGTTGACGGAATCAGAGCAAGCTATCCTCGTGGATTCCAAAAAGTGTCCCCTTTCGAAATTCAGTACAGATTCCTAAGTTCGACGTAAAGATTCCATAAGTTCATAAGATACCACTGAAGATGGTCAACAGTTACATCGGCCGAAACGTTGTGAGAATAACATTTAAGATGAGAGCTATAGTCTGAATAATCCAAATTGAATACAACGTGCAGAAACATCTTTGTAATTTGATTGGTTCTTTCTTTTTCTTCTTCTCTGCAACCTCTCTCTCTCTCACACAGACGTGATTTTGCTAGTTAAAGTCGTTTCTATAAATACCGTTATGGCACATCTTCCTCAGAATTGCGTGATCTGTTCCCGACTTTCATTATTCAATGGTCCTGGATATGACCTAAAACTATATCCGATGGTGAGGCCCCAGCTCGCGGGCTTTGGGGAGTGTGGAGCCACCCTTTAATTACCATTGCTCCCAGGTCCACTCTGACTCGGAGTGGTAGTATCTGTTAGGGTTCCAACTATGGGTTAAATAGAAACGGACTTGAAAAAAATCTATATTCTATTAAAAAAAAAATCTTCAAAATAACTGGATTCGGCATTAAATACCCTGAAAAGGGTTGATATGCCGTAAAACAAAAACAACCAACTAACCAATCCATTGTTCAACTCGTTTAATTTGTTGTTCTAGCGGTCTTCGTCAATTTGATGTTTAAATAACTCATTGTAATACAAGGAAACATTCTAGTAGTTTCTTTCCAAGAACTGCAGACTGGTTGAACTCTCTTCCATTCTGACAGTTATCCAGGAGAATATCACTTCAAGTACTCTAACCAGTTCGCCACTGTTTCATAATGTTGGTCTTTTTTAACTAAGGCCAATAATCATCTCATGTCTTTGCTATAATCGTTAAACTTATTACTTTACTCTTTCATGATAAACTTTCTCATTAGGTTTTTCTTTCTCCCTTCCTTATCTACGAGTTAACTGGCCAGGCTTTAAAGCCCGCTAAACATTGTGCGCTTGAATGATCCTAAGTAAAGTCGCACGGAAAATAATAAAGAATTGAAACTAGTTGATATACTGGTAATGTGAAGACACAGGGGTCTAGAAAGGAAATGACTGCCGAGTTCTAAGAATACGTCTGGCAAGTCTTCAAATGATCTTTATGACAATTGTTTCATGCGGATTGAAGAAATAACATTATCATAACTTGTCATCGAGACATCGAACAATTTCGAAATGATTCAATGAATTTGTCAAGCATCGGATAATGTAATGTAATGTAGATGTTCAAAAGATTGGCTTGTTCAATGCGAAAAAGAAAATATTTTTGTAGTTTTTAGTCACCCACACTGAGAACTGAACCATCAACCTTTATCAGAATATCACTTTTAAAATTATTTTATTTTTCAAGTACTCTTACCAGTTCGCCACTGTTGAATACTCAGGGTACATATTGGAGACATGTATAACGGGGACTAAAAACAACGATGATAATGGCATTTATATATATTACACAGACGACGACTGTGGCGATTCTGGGGGACTTCATATTATTAATAGGGAGCTGGGGCATTTATGCCGTTCTTGTTAAAACATAGGGGACACATTACTTGAGGGGGGAGTATACAGATGTTCGTTTATACATAATGATGATCAAAACACATTTACCTTTCGGTTGTAATGACGACACGAAGACAAGGAGTTAATAAATATTCGATAATTTCTTTATTCCCCAACCGGCCGATTGATGGTGTCAGGAATTCACGCCTTTTCGCCTATATAATCATATCTTCTACCCTTCGCCTCTAAGGGCATCGACTTCATTCTTTGACCTCGACCTCTCTCTCTCTCTCTCTCTCTCTCTCTCTCTCTCTGGTTGTGAGTGTAACTCTTCTCTCCTCTAACTTCGAACCGCCATCTCAATATATTGAAATCTCCTTTGTTTATGACGTCAGACTGTGGGTCTTTAACGTGAATAAATTTTACGTGGATTTTACATGCCTGTCCAAAAACACTTTTGGCAAACAAAGAATTTTCAATTTTAATTGTTCAATATCTTACATATTTTATCATTATTCATAAACTCGTATTGTGCATTCTTTTAACTGACATACTAAATATTCAGTTATTTCTTAAAGAATAGACTGTCGCTCTTTTTCTGACATAAATAAAATTTAGTTATTTCTAAAAGAATTGACAATCGACTGTATTTCTAGGATTTCGATTATCCATTATTTTTAACACTTGCCTACAGGGTTCGATCCTAGCCTTTTCCTAATATCATTTTCACTTATCTAGTCTGGCTTCTTACTCACATTAGAAGGAGACAGCCCTTCTTATATAACACCACGGATCTAATAAAAAGGTGATATTTTTACTTATCTTGAAGGTTCAATTTTCAGTGGGGGGGGGGACCGCAAATTACAATTGTGAATTATTTGAGACCTTCAACGTCCAGATTCTCGAGTTTGACGGAAAAATTCCCGACTTTGACAAGATATACCTGAAGAAGATCGGAGGTTAAATCGACCGAAACCTTGTGAAAAATGCATTCAGTAAAAGAACAGGAGTCCGAAGAATCCAAATTATACGAAGATAAAATTATAGGGGTAAAATTGGGTTAAAAACCACGGCTGTACACAGTCACTTCCATTCGATAACGCCGAGTGCGCCAAAACATACATGAACGAAAAGAACGATGGAAGTTAACAGGAAAGTTGGAAAAAATCTAAGGAACAAATCGTGAAAATGCCTGTGGAAACGTGAGTCAAGCAAAAAAAAGAAGAGAGAA
Organism: Euprymna scolopes; assembly: GCF_053919585.1. NCBI lineage: Eukaryota > Metazoa > Mollusca > Cephalopoda > Sepiida > Sepiolidae > Euprymna > Euprymna scolopes. The sequence goes on along the minus strand of NC_136483.1, from coordinate 112,887,825 downwards.
GAGAGAGAGAGAGAGAGAAAAGAAGGAAGGAAGAAATAAATAAGAAAGAACTAAAATAAAAAGTAAATGAAGAAACAAACTCGTTCCCCCAACCCATTACACACACACACACACACACACCACCCCCACAAACAAACAAGAAAATAAATAACAAAAATTTAAAAAGTTTTGTATTTTCAGAAAGTGACAAGAAAATAAGAACACAAATGTTTATTTACATAGAAAATTTAATCAAGCAAACACGACAAGAACGCTCTCTACCTATCGGTTGGTTCTGACAAGACGAGTGTATTACCAATCCCTGCCAGGTGCTCCCTTAATAAACCGTTTGTCGACTGAGTATGGCACAAGGAGTAAAACATAAAGCATTCACTTTATTAAGGCTGCCAGATCTAAAATCGGAAATTGCAAATCGGTGTTAATCTGAAAGTAACCGCCACTACTTTAGTTTTATTAGCTTTTGGCGGAATTTTTTACTTTTTCGTTTCACTGGATGCACACCAGGAACTCAGTAAACATGTTGGGTACTCATACAAAATTCAACCCATTCTGAAAAAAAAGTTAGTATTTATAAACTTATAGTAAGCGTAGGAATAAGGGTAAATTATTTCACCTAAAAATTTAATAAACAAAAGATACTGTAAATATTGAATTTCAATTTAGAATCATATAAAAAAATAAACGATCCCTATTTGCATGAGTATTGTACTCTAAACTGGATCTGTTATTACTGAGCAATTCAAGGTATTAGATACGTTATTATTATGGCATTTTATGTATTAGATACTATTATTAATATAGGCCATAACACACAAGATATTATTTTCCTCGTTTTGATTCTAAGGTATATAGCCATTTATATTTTATATGTTTTCATGAAGAGTGATGTCATCATCAGTTGATTACTTGTGTCTTATAATGCCGAATAAATACTCGAGAGTAATAACAATCAAAATAATATGCTGTTGTCATAACCCTAGTAATGACTATCACACTAAATGTATTCGATACGTCATTACTATGACATTTAATGTATAATATACGTTATTAGTATGACAACGAATGTATTAAATACGTAATTACTATGACATTTAATGTATTAGATTCCTTATTACTATGACATTTTATTATTACTATGATATTGATGTATAACATGCGTTATTACTATGAAATGTTATGCACTATACCCGTTATTATTATAACATTTAATGTATAAGATACGTTATTACTATAACATTTCATATATTTACGTTATTTCTATAGCATTTTCTGTATTAGATTCTTTATTACTATAACATTTAATGTATTAGATTCCCTATTACTATGACATTTCATATATTTACGTTATTTCTGTATCATTTTATGTATAAGACACGTTATTGCTATGACATTTAATTTTTTTTTTTTACATGGGGGTCACCACTTATCAAGGCCCGAAGGCCACTCAGATACTTTATTACTATGGCATTTAATTATAACATACATTATTACTACGACATTTAATCTATTAGATACGTTGTTACAATGACATTTTATGTATTAGATATGTTATTACTATGACATTTAATGTATAAGATGCGTTATCACTATGACATTTAATGTATAAAATATGTTATTACTATGCCACTTAATGTATAAGATGCGTTATTAATATGACATTTAATGTATTAGACATGTTATTACTATGACATTTAATGTATACGTTATTACTATGACATTTTATGCATAAGATACGTTATTACTATGATATTTAATGCATTAGTTACGTTATTACTATGAAATTCAAAGTAATAAGTACGTTACTACTATTACATTTTATGTATTAGATACCTTATTATTATGACATTTACTGTATAAGATACTTTATTACTATGATATTTTATGCATAAGATACTTTATTACTATGACATGTAATGTATAAAATGCGTATTACTATGGCATTTAATGTATAAAATACGTTATTACTATGACATTTAATGTATAAGATACGCTATTATTATGACACTTAATGCGATTGATACGTTATTACTATAACATTCAATATATTAGATACGTTATTACTATAACATTTAAGTTATAATATACGTTATTAGTATGACAGTTAATGTATTAAATACGTAATTACTATGACATTTAATGTATAAGATACATTATTGCCCTGACATTTAATTTATAAGACACGTTGTTACTATGACATTTTATGTATAAGGGCATATGAAAAGGTGATTTTGTAATGTATGAATGTATTAGGATGTCTGTTTGAAATTATTAGTCATATTTTCAAACTAATAAATTCCAATTGAAAAAAATTATTTCATGTTTTTTTAAATATTTTAAAATTTAAACATAATTTTAAATTTCAATTATAAAATGACCAATTTTATTTATGTATATGTTAATATTTAAACCAATTGTTTAAAACAAATTATCATTTGCCAGAAAAAAATCAGTCTAAACTATAATAGGGTTCGCAATTTTTTTAGTTCAAATATGAGAATTATAAGCATGATGAAGTGGATATTTTCTAGTTTACTGCACAAGGTTAAGTATTGAAGACTTTGTCATGGGTAAAATCATTTGTATTTGTTTGGACAAGTATTTAATTACAAACCTATTTACTTGCCTGCTATCTAGGGCAGGATTAGACATGAGATCGGTATTTAATGTGTAGAAAAGTAAACTCATTAAAAAGATGCAATCTGGACTGAGACAAAAATTTGAATTAATGCTTAGTTTAGAAGAATTTTCATGATCTATGAAGGAAAAGATGAAGTGTAGTATCTGAACAGATACTACATTTTGCTCTCTTATCTAACAGCCAATGAAAGAAATGTGTGCAATTTTTTTCTTTGTTTTATTCATTCGATGTTTTTGTATCAAAAAGTCAACACTTATTAAATCTAAAGGCCACTCGAGGATAACAGTTAATACATTGTAGTTGGATGTTTAGGATTGCAAACAAAAGGTGGAATAGGCAGAATTTTATAATTAAAAACGGCTAGGCAAGCATTTGTTTAAATTGAACCTTAAAACCATCATGCCGTTGTCAAATGAGAAGCATCCTTGTGATATTGTGTTTCACAGATGTGAAGTTGTTGGAAAGAAACTCTGTTCATGAAAGTTTCGTTTGGTTTTAGGTATACAGAAGAAGAAAGGAATTTGTTGACAATGGTTGTAGCTGTATGGAGTATTGCTGTAACATCTGAGCAAGAGCTGCTAAGAAGAGCTTATCTTGCTTTGACAGAGTTCAGAATAGACTTCGTAGCCTAGTTAGGCATGCCATTTTCTCTTCGCTGTAACTGCTTTCTCACAGAAGAGACGTTGCGAGCATGTATCTGTTTTATCGTTATGTTCATGGCAAGTGCTCGTCTGAGCTCCAATCTATGGTCCCTTCCTCGCCAAACATTCATGAGAAACACTGGTTTGGCTTAAAACACTATTAATAATTTCCCCCAATCTTTATCTGTGCCTAAACCTAAACGTAGATTCCATGAACAAAGCTTTTTTTCTTAGAACTGCACACCTGTGGAACTTTCTTCCGTTTTCATGCTGTCCAGCTGACTACAATATGGTTGTCATCAAGTCCAATGTAAACAAGTTCTTGATGAGCTGTTTCCCTTAAGTAATCCAATTTTACCAAATTTACACTGGTAATGATTGCTATGATATTGTCCTTTGACCACTGTATACTCTTTAACCCTTATCCTCGAGCGACCTCTGCCCCTTGATAATTGGTGATTCTCTTGTAAAAAAAAAGAAAAAAACGCTAGACGAGCTTTGTTTGTGAATGTTTTACAAGGCAGAAACTGGGATTAAGGTGCCGAACACATACCATTGGAATTTATTTCCGATGATATAATATTATGCATCTTGCTTCTTTTTATTTTCTCTTTTTTGTAGATAATACAGGGTGTTCGGGATAAATTTGAAAAAGTCTTTTTTTTATCTATAAAATTTAATTGCTTTCAGATAAATTCAATAGGCAAGGAAATTAGACTATTGTGGAAGAGTTTTACTCAAAATAACCGCCATGAGCATGTATTGCCGTCTCGATCCGAGCCAGGAACAGTGATCAAGCTGATTTAAAACTTTCCCCAAATCAAATTTTAATTCTGTCGATTAACTGGTAACTTCTAGTACTGGAACGGCGATCGGTATCTTTCTCGACAGCGCCCCTTACATAATAACCCATCTGGCTACAATAAAAGGAATTTTCATGCAGTTGAAAAAGAATTTTTTACTTTTCCCTGGTGGCGTGGAAGAGGGGCCGAATCCTGCCGCTATACATATTATTAGCTACCCCTGTTATTCAAGACTTAACTAAAGTGGTTATCAACCCCACGTAGACATCTGAATCCGACCTGAGATGTGAAGGCGTCAGATTACTCTCTGAGGACACGCATCCAAAAGCCTTGACAGTTTGAGAAAACTTATTCTGCATGACTTGTATGGAAACCATATATTATTCTACGTGTTGTGCTTTTGAGCTTGGCATCGAAAAAAAAAGATTGTTTGTGGTTCCGCCGGATACTTCACTTTGCTCATAAGTTTCTTTGTCGTTATCAGACGATTTTCTCGGGTCTTTTCTGCGAAAAATTCCCCTTTACAATGCTTGCATGAGTAGTTGTGAAGGTTGTCATTGAGTGCGAGCTTCATAGCAGAGGGTGAAACATTCAATTCACGAGACAAAGCCCAAGTTCCGATGCTAAGGTCCTCCAACTCTTTTTTCTGCATATTTTCGAGAAATCCTGCTGTGTGAGAATAATCAGATCTTCTTTTATGTTGTCTTCCGTTAGCAACAGCTTTCCTAGTCCCCATCACAATTCTCTAGTTCATGTCGCATTGTTCCTATATTGTTCAGGGAGTATTAAGCAGTGACCATACTCTCTTTATTTTTGATGGCCGATACAAATCATAATGATAGAAGTTATTTCTTCCACGACTAAGGTGCCTAAGAGGCATCCATTCTTGCTGCCATCTTGGATGTGAATGAATGAGGGGTTAAACTTTAAAATCAAGCCATGTTGGTATGAATGCATTTGTGTTTAAATTTGGAAAAAAACAAATATTATTCTTTCAAATGTATCCCGAACACGCTGTACTCTTAAACACACGCTTAATTTAGTTCACAGGCCTGTGAATAAACATAAACAAGCCACAAAGAATGGAATGCGATTCGTACAAGATCCGCAAGTTAGCTTTTTTAGTTTCATAAATTTAAGAGTAAAAAGAAAATCTACAGTATTTATGGTATTTAAATTTAAAAAAGTTTTAAAATGTCAGATTTATTTTGTAGTAAAACCGAGTTTTCATTAAACTATCTCTATCTTTGACTACTGTTATCCAAGGTGCTGATCCATCTGACTCTGCTGTGTTCTATGTGTTAATCTGATTGTCCTATATTTCAGTCATTGATTTGTATTATTGCCCTCTATTCCTGGTGTTTATTCATCTGACTACCCTCTATTCAAGGTGCTGATCCATCTGACACACCCTATTCTAAATGTGAAATATCTGACTATGCTATAGGTTAAATGTTGATCCATCCGGTTATGGTCTATTATGGACATTTATCGACCTCACTAATCGTTTTTATTTTTAGGCGCTGATCTATCTGACTTTTCTCTACTGCAGAAGATGGTTTCATTTGACTAAGCTCAATTCTAAATGTTGATCCATTTACCTAGTCTATGTTTTTACCTATTGGACTAGTTGTTGATTCATCTGTTGATTCATCTGTTGATTCATCTGTTGATTCATCTGTTGATTCATCTATCCTCTATTCAAGACGTTAATCTATCTGCTTACTTTCAATCGCAGGTGTTGATAAATCTGACGATGCGCTATTCAAGGTGTTCATCCGTTTGACTACTCTCCATTCAAGGTTTAAATCAATTTTACTTCTGACTATTTCTTTTCACGGCACTCTATTTTAGGACTGATAACTTCCGCTCAAATACTGTATCTATTATTCCTAAAACTGTTTCATATCTTGTACTGGTCATTGCCGCTAAACTTTGGAGATCCAACAAGCACTATTGTGTCAATGAGTTTATGTCATACATTTGACCACGATCTATTCCATGAAGTTAAAACAACTTGTGCAAAACTGATGGATTAAAATTAAAATTTGCTGTTCGGAGCGAATTACGGCCATGTCCAATTAGTCAGATGCTAGTCATAAATGGAATATTTATAGTTGTTTTATAACAGCTAAATTGCACGAAGCAAAAACAAAAACAATATGGAAACCAAAATAGAGGAAGTACAGTAAAAAAAAAACGATTAAAGTGTTAAAAATGAACAAATATTTAATTCATTATAAAAGTTGATTACTGAAGCGCGAAAACTTGACAGAATTTACGAATAGAGAAGAGAAAAATGTGAGATTGACATGTGAAATGCTGAGCCTTCGAACCTCGCTCGTGACTTTCACGTGCAATTGCACTTTAGTGGCAGATCGTATGCGTGGATGTCAAAGTGGAATTTCGTGCAGCAAATTTATCGATCAAAATTGGCAGGTGCACGTGGGATTCTATTGCATGTATTCAAGTTTGCATTTATATACTCGTAAATGCACACACACAAATGTTATCAAACGAGCATTATTTGACTACACATTCGAAGACATGTTTCGATAAGAGTAAGAATAGACGGAACTTATCCGGCTCCAAACTTTTCACTAACAGGCATAAATCAGAATCATGTGAATGCTGTGCTACATACAGCCATTAATGAAATGTTTTCGGGTATAGGTTTTTATTGTAAATGTGTAGAGTTATATACCATAGAATGTTTTTATTTTAATCTTAAAACCCAGCGGATACCTCATGTAATGTTGAAGCAAGTGTTACGTAATAATCAACATCACCTCTACTGAACAGGTATTGGGAGGAGAAATCCAAAAATAATACAAAATACAAAACTTGTGTTGTTTCGGAATTTTCTTTCTCCTAGAATAGTTGCAGTGCAAAGACTTGAAAATCTAGTCCATTCTGTCACACGATGGTATGAGATTACCCTAAGAGCTATGATTAAAAATTGCTCCAAAAGAGAGACAGCAAGAGATGAATTAGACCCATTTTATTTTAATAGCAACTCCCGGAGGATAGCAGGTAACCTTGCCAGCTAGAAAGGAAGATGTGAAATACCTGTTCTTTTTATGGAAAAAACAAAGTCGAAAATATGAAACAATATTGCTTGAAAAGTAATTATTTGGAAATATCTAGCTGATTGTTTGGGCTAAAGGATTGACCTGGGGTCAATTGAAAGCGTCAGGTGCATGAGAAAATTGTCGATTATAACGTTTGTTCCGTGGAAAGTTACCTTATTGGGATGAATGGTGAAGATGGAATCAGAGTGTGACGTAGCAAGCGATGATTGGTTGGATGCAAAACTTATGTTCGCAACGACGTACACCACTCCATACATAAGGGAATGCAGAGCAGAGAAAATCAGTTTGGAGCTCGTTTCAGAGTCTGTTAAACTCGGGGGAAGACTGTCCACTCGAAAGCACCCACCGATAAGCAAGGAATCAGTTGTAAAAATAGAAAAAAAGAGCTACAACCAGTGTCGGCGTCGAATATTATTATTATTATTATTATTATTATTATTATTATTATTATTATTATTATTATTATTATTATTATTATTATTGTTGTTGTTGTTGTTGTTGTTGGTGGTGGTGGTGGTGGTGGTGGTGGTGTTGTTGTTGTTGTTGTTGTTATTATTATTATTATTATTAATGTTGTTGTTGTTATTATTATTATTATTATTATTATTATTATTATTGGCGGCGGCGGCGGCGGCGGCGGCGGCTCACATGGGGCTTTCACACAAGTCAACAAACGATCGGTTTGGAGATCTGTGGTGTTCTCTGGAAGCTGAGTGACAACAGGTCTCCCCAGACGTCCAGCTCTCTTCACCTCCTTCGATAACACTTGCAGATAAATTTGCGTCATCGCAACAGCCTCATACGATTGATTTCTCGCTGGTAGTGGCCATTAGTTTATACTGGAATTTGAGTGGCACTAAGCCTCCCCACGGTCCCAGTTCTCTTCGCGCTTGTCCAGCGCTCTCTCCTCGGTCTTTCCATCCTCCTTGACCCTTCTCAGCTCTTTAGTAGCACTTTTCTATTGGGGGGACGTTGATGAGACAATGGGGGATGCATGATGGTGATGATGGTGTTGATATGCAGCTTCGGCGTTCTTCATTCCCTGTAACGCTTCTTTGTTATATTGTCTTGTGTTATTCCCCACATTCTAGGGTTTTTCTTTTTTTTTCATCCGTTTTCTTTGTCGTTAGGCGTTACATTTTTGCAGTTATTCCTCTGATTCCAATTTCAGGCGTTCTTTTTTCGAAGTTTTTCAGAAGTGTTCCTAGTGCTCCTACTATTATCGGTACTATTTTGATTTTCTTCATCATCCAAATCCCTTTTAACTCTCTGGCTAGCTCTGTGTATTTGCTCCGTTTCACCTTTTCTTTCATACTCACCTTGTGGTCAGCTGGAATAGCAAAGTCTACGATTCGACAGGATTTTTCTTTCTTGTTAATTATTACGACATCTGGTCGTCTTGCTTGGATGGATTTGTCCGTCTGTATGTCCATGTCCCATAGAATATTGTGGTTCTCGTTTTCGAGTGCTGTTGTGCGTTTATGCTTGTACTATTTGTCTGTACGCTCAAAATGCAGTCATTTGCACAATTCACAGTGCATCACCCTCCCCACTTGGTCAAGCCTGTTTTTGTATTCCTTTTGGGCCAGTTTGCTGCATTCACTTATTATATGGTTTATCGTTTCGTCTCTTTGTCCACACAGTCTGCATTTGCTGTTTTCTTGTGTTTTATCGATTCTTGCTTTGATATGGTTGGTTCTTATCGAGTTATCTTGTGTTGCAATTATTAGAGATTCAGCTTAACGGTTTATATGTCCTTTTCGCATCCAAGTCCAGTTGTTTTCGTTATTCTCATCTTTTGTCATTCTTATGAATCTTCCGCGGAGTTGTTTCTCTTCCCACTTCTCTTTTCTCGTTTTGTTATTTGTCTCTCTGTTTTCTGCTTTGTTGTTTTTTTCGGTGTCTCTCGCTGCCATAATTATCCTTTCATTGTTTTGCATTATGTATTTTTCTACCCTTTTTTCGTGTCCTTCACACAGTCTTCTATACAGATCAGTCCTCTTCCGTCGTCTTTCCTTTTCACGTAGAGCCTGTCAGTATCGTCCTTTGGGTGTAGTGCATTATGCATGATCATGAGTTTCCTGGTTTTCTGGTCGAGTTGTCTCAGTTCTTCTTTTGTGCACCCTATAAACGGTCCAGAGTATCTTACTAGTGATACTGCCCATGTATTTATACCTTTTATTAGGTTTCTGCTATATAATTTCGTTTCCAGGAGTTTTCTTGTTCTTCTGAGGTATTCCTTTCCAACCTTCTCTTTCATTTCTGTTGCTCTGATGGTGTACGCTTCCAGAATTCCCAAGTATTTATAGTCGCCTTGTTCCCTTAGTGTCCTCATTTCTGTTTGGTTGGGTAGTTCCATGCCTTCTGCCGTTTCCAGTTTACCTTTCTTATAACTAGTTGTGCGCACTTTTTCATTCCAAATTTCATTTGGATATCTTGGCTGAAGATTCTGGTAGTGTTAATTACTGTCTCTAGCTCCTTTTCGGTCCTTGCAAAAAGTTTCAGATCGTCCATGTACATCAGGTGGTTCATTTTTTCATCTGTATTGGATAACTTGTATCCCGCTTGGCACTTTCTCAGAATACTGTTCAAGAGCATCATGGTTATCATGAATAGTAGAAGATGCCTCTTTGTATGTTAATTTCTGTTATGTGTTGTCCATTAGCTGTCAATTCCAGTCTCCATGTTTTCATTGCATTTTCTATTATATTGGTGATCCTGCTTGGTATTTTATACATTTTTATGCATTCTATTATCCATGCTCAGGGAATCCTGTCGTACGCTTTTTTGTAGTTGATCCATGCCATGGCTAAATTCTTTCTCCTCCTTTTTACCTACTTTAGGATCTTTTGATCTATATATAGCAGTTCATGTGTTCCTCTTTTTCCTTTTTGGCATCCTTTCTGCTCCTCAGGGATGAGTCCACGGTTATTCAGGGAGTGGTAACAGGTTTTGGGCTAGTCTTTCGTGTAAGGTTGTGAATTTTTTGAACCAGTATACATGTATCCCGTCGTGCCCTGGTGCTCTCCAGCTTGCCATTTTTCCTATGGTTTTCTTTAGGGTTTCCTTGCTGATTTCATTCGCTATTCCTTCTTCTATTTATTGTAATTCTTCTTTCATGTCTTTCAGCCATTCGGCATTTCTATTGTTATCTCGTCGCTCTTCCCATATTTTACTCCAGTAGAGTTTTGTTTCCGTCGGATTTGCTTCTATTTTTGTTTTTCCTCCGTTCACATTTTGGTAGAATTGGCTTTCATTAGTCTCAAATGTTCTGTTTTGTTTGCATTGTTTAAATTTATATCTATATCGTCTCAATCTCGCTTCTTTTGTTTTTATTTTTGGTCCAGTTCTTCATGTTTCTTGTTTAGCCTCTCCCTGCCAGTTACATTTCCTATATTTCGTTTTCTCCACATTGCTTTCTTCCTGTTGATCATTTTAGCTTCTTTTTATGTTTGTGTATTTGGGTTTCTAGTCTTATTTCCCATCCAGGTTTTGTCGGCCCGCTTTTCCCCGGTTGTTTTTCTGATTTGGGATTCATACTTACCATTTTGGCGTCTACGTAAATGAGGTTGTTTAAGTCTGTGATTGTATTTGTTGGGATGTGTGGGAGGAGTTTGTTAACATTCTCTGTTTCTGTTTTTAATTTCTTCTGCTCTTGGTTCCTTAACGATGCGACCTTTGTTTTTTTCCTCATTCATCAGCTGTTTTATTTTATTTGCTTCATTCTCTGTTAGTTCTGTTTCATTGTTCTCGGTTTCGACGTTTGTAAACTTCGTTCTTTGTTGGTCCTCGGCCTTTGGTGTTTTTACTTGTGAGGCTTCAATTTGTGGGGGTTCTCTACGTGCGGTTTCGTTGGAGGATGCTTCTTGTTCAGTTTCATCATTTATTTTTCGCCGAATTTCTGTTAGTTCTAGTTTAGAGAGCCAACTTTTCTTGAGTATCAGTCTTGCTTG
>NC_136483.1:112836698-112871698 GCF_053919585.1 Euprymna scolopes | reverse complement strand
TTTTTGTCCAAAAATTGCAGTTTTTCTACAACCAACAGTAACACGCTTCTAAACATTGGACGAAGACAGTATCTTTCACAAAATAACTTATATTTAATTTTTTTTTAATATTTCGTTATTTGCTTTGCATTCGACAAGGGCCTAATTAAAGGCTTGGCGTTACATCTCTACCCCCGGCCTTAAAGAACTCTCTCCTACTGGATATTCACTCATTTATCAAACTTTCATTTTATTTTATATTATTTTATATATTTTTTATTTTATCTCTATTTCTTCTTATTTCTTTTTACTTGTTTCTTTCTGTCACTTGACTCTTTATATTCTTATATTTCTTCCTTTTTTATATGCCTATTTTTTTTTTTCCTATATTTAATAACTACGTATCTCTTAGAATTATTATTATCTATTATTATTCTATAATTCTTATATTCTTACAACTATCCATCACATACTCCTTGGTATTTTTATCTCCTTATTCTACCATTTGTTTATTCTCTAGCTTACTTAATTAAAATTTTTGTGCACTGCATCCCGTACAACTCGTTACCTCATATTTATTATACTACTCTTACTCCTAATGACATATTTCTTTTAAAATCTTTTGTAATCTCAGGTACCCTTTCTAAAAAAGATACCGATATATTACGAACCTCCTATCTCATGTAAAGTCCCTCCATAGCTAAAAAAAATATTTACACATGTTTAAATAAACAACTTCTTCAAGTAAATTGCCCTATATCCAGTTTAAACACACGTAATGTCCACATATGTTAAACCCACTATGACAGATATGCTACATACCTACATGCATTATATAATACAAACTACACTCCTCCTATATTATAGAGATCAATATAGTTCCCCCAAACAGCTTCAATAATTTATTTCGCAGCTAATGTAAACATCGCTAGACGTCCCATCCTTATTATGTTATTTAGCATCTGCTCTACTCTTCCGGTGAGAAGCATAAGGCTTCGAAATACCATGGTATACAGAATTCTCACTTACTTACATCATACCCTACATGATGTACACACTTATTTAATAATGAATAAAGATATATATATATATATATATATATATATATATATATAGTTTTATACCTTCATTTTCTATATTGACTTATACATATGTCTATACACTCACGCACACACACACACAAGGATATATCTATATATCTATAAAAGTGAACGTGTCTGTCTGTCTGTCTGTCTGTCTGTGTACATTTCCCTACGCAATAACTCTGTCAATTTTTAGTCTATAGACTCGAAATTTGAAATACCGGGTACTGAGATTTGGGAAAATTGATGTGACGGGTGTCAGCCAGAAATTTGGCTGTTAAGGGGTCAAATTACAACGATTTGACCTTTAAGAACTCTACCAAACTCCTCCGACAATTTTGGGTCTAGACACTTTAAATTTTAGATATAGGTTCCTTGAACCTGGATCTAATTTAATAAAGTGATTTGAGCTCGAAACTATAAATTTTAAGGGGTCATAATAGGGGTCAAATTAAAAAAAAATTTACTCTTTTTTTTTTTGCTCAGCATACACCTCCAAACACCCGGGCAACGCCGGGCTGAAATGCTAGTATATATATATATATATATATATATATATATATATATATATATATATATATATATATATATATATATATATATTCTCACTGAGGAAGGCGAAGGATCGTTCGAAAATTATGTGCTTTTGAAAGAAACATTCTTGTTTTTTTCAAAAGACTTTTTGTATTCCGACATATCAACAGATATGAAATAAATACAGAAAAGATATATACATTTATATATTTATCGTATTGATTTTTTTTAATTCATACATCTTACATATTTATCTCTCTCTATATATATATTTTTAATTTTTAATTTTTAATTTTTATTTTAATTTTAAATTATCAATCACATTACTAAATATATATATAAATATCTATATATATATGTATATATATGTATATATGGAGAGAGAAATAGATAGATAGGTAGATAGATAGGTAGATAGATAGATAGATATAAACGCACCCTCAGTAATCGTTAAGGCATTCACCTTGGAGAAGGAAAAGGATGATGTACAACCTGAGGTATACCGTCTGCTATGTTTTGCGTTAATCATTTGCACCGACTGAGTTAAGCAGTGCTCCTAAAAGTTGGGATAGTTCTACAAAAAATCTTCATAAACAACTCATGTATGAGGATTTTAGACAACTTAATTGCCTGAAACTCATACGTGAGGATCTGACGGCAAATATATGCGTATACGTATGTTTTTGTTTGTATATGTACATGTGTGAATGTGTGTATTTATATCTATATGTGTGTATGTATGCATATATATGTATATATGTACATGTATGTATATGTATGCATGCATGTCTGTATAATTACACATGTGTGTGTGTTTCTTTGGATGTGGGCACGTTGACTCCTTTAGTCTCACCTCTTATCCTATATTATTTATATATTATGTATATGGGCGCATATGCATTTATACATTTGTATATTGATATATGCGCATACGGACAATTATACATTAGATTATTAGACTATAACTTATGATCTGTGTCATCTATAAATCTTCCTTCTCATTTAAACTTCCCTCCCAATTTTAAATAAATAAATTGGTATTATCTTTTCTACATGAAGTTATCCTGGATATCTGAGATTCTGTTTCCCGTTCTTATTGATTATGAATGGACTTTATTGAATTATCATCTTCTTCGTGGATTTTACCTCCCTATTCAATGGAGTTTTAGCATATCCTTTTAGATTTCTACTTTTTTCCTTGTCTTCCATTATCATTATGAATCTTTATAAACTTTCATTAAGTATTAAAAACTTTTTGATGCAAATATGATTCGATTCATATTTGTAGTTTCTTTTATTGTATATTTTGCAACCCTCTTTTCTCTGAAGAGAAGAATTGTATTTTTCGAAACTCCGTGGAATAAGGTCGTTCAAGTTTATTTGTACTCCTTGTCGGATAACTAACAATTGTGTATACCTTCTTCACGTGTTTTTAACGTTTTTTTTTTTTAATTTGAATTAGTTTTCAATAAGATTTTCCAATTTTCCAATATATATATATATATATATATATATATATATATATATATATATATATATATATATATATATATATATAACGTATTTTGTCCTTGCTGCTAATGGAATCAGAGATGGTTTCACTGCCGGGTTCGAATCTATCGACCGCTGTTAATCGTGACACTCTGCACTGATGATTCCCGAATGGATAAAACATTAGTGTCTGTAAGTATTTAATAATTATTATAGTAAATAGTTGTCAGCTCGTTTAAACCCCCCGTTTCTTAGTGTTGAGCAATTTACAGTTAAAATAAAGTCGGTCAATTTAGCTTGCATGCGCAGATCATCATCTAATGATTAGATCACGCTGACAGAAGTTAAAAAATATCTAAAAGTCAATGTTAAAATTTCAACAATAATACTCGATTTGGTCCTTGCTAATAAAGTCAGAGATGGCTTCGGTGTCAAACGTGACACTCTGCACTGATGATTCTCGAAAGGATAAAACCCTAGTGTCTGTAGGTATTTAATAATTATTATAGTAAATAATAATAATAATAATAATAATAATAATAATAACACACACACACACACACACACACATATATATATATATATATATATATATATATATATATATATATATATTGAGGCAAATATTAACAAACACGGAGTGTTTTGGTTCGATGAATTCCTTTCTATTTTTGCAATTTTCTGAATAGCAAATTTAAGTTTTTTGTGAATACTTTCCATATGATTAGTCAACTCGTTATTAGGCCGGTTCAGCCTGGACGTGTTAACAACACTGTTTTTACTGCAAAGGTTCTTTCCATGAGTTGCTTGTAAAAGATCGTTTTAGTGACGATTCGGTCCGACTATACTTCATCATATGAAATATATATCATAATATCAATGTGATTAACTTCCGCTATTTTAAGTCACTTATCTTAGCTGACTGTGACTGGACCACTGCTTTAACCGGCACACTATAAAAAACGAAAAGTTTAAAAACATGTGCAAATATGCCACAAAACCTTTGGGGTTTAGCACTCTCGTCGGTGCACGCATTATATAATAGCTGCACAGAAATGTGTTCCTGAAAATACACCTGTGCCACGTGTCCTTGCTAAGCTCATCTCAGCTGTAAATCTTACAGAATCGTTCGGATTGATGTTAAAATATTAATTCAACATACACTCTTACAATAATCTCAGATTATTGCAACTGCTTAAAGAAATAAGAAGATTTGACCCCGGAAACTGTGAACCAACGTGCTCGAAACAAAGTGCTTATAAAATTTGTATTATCCAAATACACAAAGCCAGTTTCATATTCATAGATTATCATTATCCAATTCTTTTTTCAAATCGCTAAAGATGCACTGTAAAAACATGTTTAAACATTCATTTGATATCACGTTGTTGCATTTTTTTTATATTCTCACATGGACATTGCTTCGGATATGTGCAGATGGCATATAGGATAATCTGTACGCGTTTGGTATTAGTGTCCCATTGATTATTGGTCAATTCATTTGTCTTGACCAGATAGAAAATGCTTTTGAAATGAGTGGTCGATTGATTTGTCATGACCAGATAGAAAATGCTTTTGAAATGAGTGGTCTCAGCGATGCTTTTGAAATGAGTAGTCTCAGCAATGCTTTTGAAATGAGTGGTCTCAGCAATGACATCAACTGCAGCTTCTACCGCACAAAAGTAGAGTGTGTGTATCACCTACCATCCAGTTTTAAAGTTATAATGTATGGATTAATACATTATACAACGCGACTCAATATAGTATGTAAATATCACCATTCGACAAACTAATTGTTGAATATCGAATTTAGTAGCAAGTCCTGGGAACATATACCAGACAGAACTGTTTGAAATAAGTCATACACAATTCACTATAACTATGCAATACTTGCAGCTACGTACATAGAAAACGGAGCCTTAAAATTGACATAGTGATATATATATATATATATAGAGATATATATATATATATATATATATATATATATATATATATATATATATATATATCACGATGTCAACTTTAAGGCTCCGTTTTCTATTATATATATATATATATATATATATATATATATATATATATATAATTAACAGAACCCGTGAACTTTCCACTTAATCATAATTATATAATAAGAGGTAAAAAGGTAACTTTTCGAGTAGGTATTGTCCTGAATGATGCTAGATTAAACATAGCTGAAAGGGATAAGATAATGACATACAAAGGGATGCCATGAAAGTTTATCCGAATCTTAGAAAGGTCTCTATCATTCCAGTAATTATAAAAGCAACTGGGCTTATGAAAAAGAATTTCAAAAACTGCCAAATATACTCATTGAACCAAATACATCAGATTCAAACAATTGCTCTTAAATGGACGGTTAAAATCTTAAAACGATCTCTGGGTTGGAATATATGAAATATCGAGTCAACGTCTGACATCCAGTAGGATGCCCCATCCCAGCTAGATAAAAATAATAAGAAATTTTTTAAAAAAACATCAGAATATTCAACGGCAGAGTAACAAAGTTGCTAATACTGTTCTGTGCGGGCTTTTAGAGTCCGCTCCCAGTTTTAATTTATGAATTTAGTCAGCATGTGCCCCTTGTAGCAAGCCATTTTATAAATTGAAACTATAAAAGATACACTGTTTACATCCATTATAATTACGTGAAAGTAAAATGTCTGTCTGCCTCGTGCAAACCACTAGAAAAAGTACACTTATTTGAACATATTCGGTACCATTCTCCAAAGCTTACATTGGTTTAACTATGGCTATGTAAATATATTGCAATGCTGGTATGGCAATGCCTCATTATAGTTGGATCTTATACCATACTTCAGCTCATTTAGTGGCGAGGCAGTCAAATATAAGATGTATGATGAGTTCATAGGGCGTCTTTGATGCTTTGTCCGATGCCAATCTGGATGATGAGCTTTAATTCATTTCTAAGACCCTTTGCAACAATGGCTACCCCTTAGACATGGTTGAATCTACTATTAATAAGAAATTTCCAATTTTTACAAAAACTGTAGTCAATAGATGTTCTGTTTACTTTCGTCTAGCTTGGCTAGTTATATCAGTGACTGGTTTGCTAAACAAATCTCATTTGTATGTACAACGTATACACATACACGCACGCATATATATACATACACACACACACACACACACACATATATATATATATATATATATATATATATATATATATATATATATATATATATATATAATTAACAGAACCCGTGAACATTCCACTTAATCATAATTATATTTAATGTTTTATAAAGTTGATCTTTTTCTAGATAGCGCAAAAAATAATTTTGGGCCCAAAATATTATATAGATATTAATATTTTTGTATTAAATTCTATCGTGATAAAACGATATTCGATATTATAGATAAAGCATTAATATTACATCAATTAAAATTATGAAAATAAAGCATTATTTATTAGTTTATCAAATGTTCAAATAAAGAATATATATATAAAAGATTTTTCCACGTTTCATTGACTTTTTAAAAATCAGTCTTTTCTGTCCAGCAGAAAAATACTAGTAAAATAAAATCAAACACTGATTAGTTTATACAAGTTGTAATACTTAAAATTATAAGTTAAAATTCCTACCATTTATTAAAAAAAACATTTTGTAGGAATGTTTGAAAGGTTCGAAATTTGATAGAAAAATACTTGGAAAATAATAGAGGGATATTGAGCACTTATGCATTTTTCATCCTATTGTACTACACGCTCCAGATTAACGGAACAAAAATAAGAAAGATCCTGATTATTGTCGGCCTTTGAAACATTGACATAGATGGTAGTATCGTCTGCATAGATGCCGACAAAATATATCAGAATGTGTTGGGAATTTGGTAATGAATATCAGGAAAAGAGTTAGCCCTCAGAATGGATCCCAGTGGTGCGCTAGCGTTAATATCATGAGCTTCACAACTAGTTTAATAAACATTTATCGGAGAAAAGGTATTTGAATTGAGAGGACATTTCCAGCAATTTCGTAGAGTAAATGAACATGTTAAACAGTTCTTATAGAAAAGGAAGTGATTACATATTAGTTTAGTAGGAGAAAATAGAGGGATTTCCGAGCAAACATATTTCCATTGAGTTCATACAGATGTGGTCTGGATAGATAGGATCGATTACAGCCAGAAGCAACTCGTGAATGAGGAGCTCGATCCATAATTCAGTAAATAAAATATATATTTGAATTAAAATTGTCGTATCCTTCTTCATGTTTCGGTCACTATGCGAAAAGAAAAGCGTCGTTAAATTCGAATTTCGAAGAATATCCATCCCCCCATTAGCATTCCACCAATGGGTACAGAATATGTGATCGTTTATTTATTTATTTTTCTATGTAGAAGGATTAAGGGAAGAAATTCTTTTGATACTGGTCTCTCGATATCAAATATCTGGGTTCATCTCAACGGGGTCACCATAGAAAATACGATGTGAGTATGCGATTCGGATCCTTATCGCCAATCGGGACGTCGACATTGTTTCGTTTTTAGTCAGCCATTTAAGGAGTAAAGGTTGGAAATGGATAATTTCCACAACAAACACACACACACACACACACACACACATATGTATATATATATATATGTGTGTGTGTGTGTGTATATTGTGTGTGTGTCTATGTGTGTTTGTGTGCACGCGTGCGTGTGCGCGTGTGCGTGTGTGTGTGATGGGCTCATATATATATGTGTGTGTGTAATGAGTGAGATATGAAGGGAAAGGGAAGAGAGTTTTATAATACAGTGTCTGGTTACCTCCACGGATGTCCTAAAGTCTATTGGCGAGATTATCTTGGCGTTTGAACTTTGTGCCCTGCTGTGTTACACGACAAAGGTGAAACTGTATAATTTATGGAATTTTGTAACCAGCCTTGGCATACATTAAACTGTTTGCAAATGATATGTGTTGCTTGCTACGATAAGCGTGTTTTATACCTAAACTTAGATTACCCGGCGATCACATTTAGGTCACCTACTATTGAAACAGAACAAAAAAAAAGCCGTTTTCAAAATAGCAATAATGGAGTGATAAAGATTACATTCCTGTCATCGGTGTAAGAATAACTTATACTATTACTTTTGTACTCGATCAAACGAGATTTTTTTTTCTATGCTGAGTCAGTTACCATCCTGAGTGCTGATTTTAGGTAGAATCGTTTTCCCCACACCTTGTGCGTAATATTGATGTTTTGCAAAGAACATAGGGAGTAGCACATATTTTCATCAAACATTTTGACTTTGACTAAAGTGACGTATCTGTTCAGTCTCAGCCACCGTTTTGAAGTTTTTGTTGCCTACTCTTTAAGACGCTCTCATTCATGAGAAGTTACTGACAAGGCAATGCAAGGAGTTTGGTATTCATCTTTAATCTACTTATTTTGGGATATACTGATTTATACCTGAATTAAAAACGTTGTTTACATTGACAATGTGTATTTTTTTTAACAGAGAACTCTATATACCAAGGCCCGGAGCTCACTCAAGGATGAGGGTTAATGTGTGTACGGTAGTCATAGGGACAATAGCGTAGTAATCGTTAGTTGTAGACATTTGGTATAATTAGATTATTTAAGAGTATGGTTCAATAAGAATTTGTCTACGTTGGACTTGAAGACGACAATATTGTAGTCAGCTGTAGAGCAGAGACAAGCTCGCAACGTCTCTTCTGTGGAGAAAATAGATTGCAGAGAAGAGAAAAGGGCATCACTTATTGTTGAAATTATGTAAAACGGTAATTTATATTCATCTAGTTAAATAAATACTAATTCAAATGCATTTTACTAAATGAATTACAGTAGAACCCCAGGATACGGTGGCCCTAGGATACGTTTTTTTCAGGTTACGATGTTCTTTACAGCCACTGGCTACGGTATTTGCCTCGCCTTACGATGTTGTTTGTAATGTTATTTGAGTATAGACATGTGTACTCTATACTGTACTGTATTGGTATTTATTTGCTACCTTACGAAAGCAAAATGTGACACAAGGTCGTTTTTAATGTTGGGGAAAAGCAACTCCCCAAAAGAAAAGCAAAAGAGGCACTTTGGTAGTGACTAAAAATAATAATTGTTTCGGTATAGAGGGTTTCCCTTCCATTGACCAAGACTTAAGAGTAGCATCAGAACAGAAACTACATCTTCATCTTAGCCAACAACCGGGGTTCTACCGTAAATAAAATAAAGGGCAGTAAATATGTAGGTAGATGACAGAGATAATCTGAATTCTGAAAACAGCGAGTATTTAAAGGTGGTATTAGATTTTATTCAATTCGAAACATTTAATTACGGGGATGTTACACATTTAATCCCTTCTATATCTTAATTCCGCCCGAATGGATCAAAGGGTATTGCAAATTACATTGTTATGATGATTAATCTTTTGCATTCATGACCTGAAATTTTCATCCATCTGTTGCAGATATTGATGGTGTAAGAAATCTAAGAGACGATCTTCTTTCATAGACGTGCGTCAGAAGCAAAGATGCGTCATTTAATTTCTGGAAAAATGCATTTAAAATAGTGGTGACTGCTTAGAAAAATAAATTCTGGAGCAGAAAACGGCGCTCGTTTTAATGGTACTAACCCTGTTTTCGTAGCTCGACGACTTTTTGAGTTCTAAAATACAAGGATTTACTTTGGGAATGATCTCTATATTAAAACGCACGCCCCGGACGTCTATGCACAGCTATCGCCTTTCGTTCATAAAAAGCTCATAAAGAATAGTCGTGACTACGTAGAAAAATAAATTAAATAAATGGTCCCTAGTTTTAATGGTACCACTTCCATTTTCGTAGCTCTTTAACTTTTTTGATTAAAAAAAAAGTAGGCGGAACTACGTCCGTATTTTGAACGTTGTTTAAATTTGAAACATAAAAGGACAAGGGAAATTTATAGTCGGAAGAAAGTAAAAATATCCAAAAGGAACGTTTGGAAAAAGGAACGGGATAAAAAAAGGGGAACAGAGTGCATTTTCAGAGTTTTGATAAGCTCTCTACCATATGACCTGCAATAAAAAGCTGTTTCACGTTATTCATCAGACAAACGATTGTACTGATGGCCTATGTCGACCTAAAGTTACTGTTAACCCCAAACAATATATATATATGTGTGTGTGTGTGTAAGTGTGTGTGTATTTACATGTGTATATATGTGTGTATGTGTATGTGTGTGATTGAGTGTGTATGCGTATGTGTGTGATAGAGTGTGTATGCATATATGTGTATGTGTGTAGTAGAGTGTGTGTGTGTGTCTGTATGTATATATTTCAGATGTTTATTTAAACAAACATTATTGGCTACATATATGCACACATGTTTCTGCAGTGCCTATTTTCAGAGATACTGCGTATTCAGGCCGGCGTATTCATCGAGACTAAACTCAAAAATATGAAATTATTTCTATACAAATAGTTTGTACTAGGCACGACCGAAACGGAAGGAGGGAGTAAGTATTTCTTGCCGGAGTCTCTCTTTAAACATCTTCCAAAAATCAAGTAATTATTTAATCAATACGAAATTTTCACGGATTATTAAGTGAATAGTGAACTTTATAATGGTGTACGTTTTATTGATAATCGATATACATATATATATATATATATATATATATATATATATATATATATATATATATATATGGTTTACAACACCCCCGTCTTTATTTGTGAGTACAAATATGCTTAAAATAATTAACTGAAACTGACAAAATATATTGTATTGTGGGGAGGGTGAAGATTGTAGATGAAACAAACAAACAAAATAAAAAAACAATTGTGCACGTATCAGATCTTAAGGTTAAAAGTCCTAATTTTGAATGAGTTTTTTTTCAATTTTCATATTTTTAAATGTGAAATTTGTTGAATATGTTAATAATTATATTTCATATTAGTAAAAAAAATTTTTTTTTTTTCATTATTTTTTCGAAAAACACTACTTTTAAATCTTTGTAAATTAATAATTTTCTTTTAGTGAGCCCAATATTGCTGGTATACCATTTAATAGGAAATGGTCTCAATAATTGATACCAAAAAAGAAGAAAAAATCGACAAGTAACTGCGCATTTTCCTAAAAATACGATAATTTCTTCTTGATTCACCTACCGAGGAGCAAGCGTGATACTAGATGCAGAAGTTGTTTTCAGCACATACGACGCCTAGCATTCCTCAAATGGTCCCCAATATGGTACTGGCCAGCCTCATCGTTGTTAATTCTTTTTTTTTTTTTTTGTCCATGAAATGGTGAAGAATATTATGAGAGGATTTGAAGGGATGACAGGAAGGAACAAAATTTCATAATTTATGGGAACGGTTTTTGGGAAGTGTTTGTATATATGTTTTTTGAAGTAGACCAATTTGCAGTCTTAAGATGAATGGTTTCGTGATAATGTTTTCCACAGCTGAAAAGTCCCTCGAAAAAAAAATCTCTTTTCATTGAAATTTCCCCTGTTTTTTAACACACCTAGGAAGAACTGAGAGTTCTGTGTGGACAGACATAGCGCCGACAACAACAAAAAAATAGCTGAAATAGTTTTTTTTTTTCAATATCATGTATTCAAAAAACAGTTGCTTGTGTTATAATTGAGGTTCCAGATTTATTTTGAAGTTTTTGAAAATATTTGATAATGTCTTTGAGAAGTGGAACGTAGTTTTGGTAAAAGGCGCCACATGTTTATTCCAATAAGATCTTTATACAATCAGTCTTATTATTATTCCAAGAACGACGACGTTCTTTTTTTTATTGCACTTAAAAGATGTGACCCGTAGACGCATTCTGCACACTCTTGAAAGAACTTGTCAAGTCAATTTCAAGAATCTTTGTTGCCCTACAAATTGAACGGGCGTCGAAATTGACTATTTAACAGTAATGTCATCGAGTAACGAAATATTCGAAATTCTTACCCTCCACCCACAGACAACTGCCTTATAAATAGACATTTTCGGAAATATACTTGAGATACGTCCATTTAATCTGTGCGTTTATTAGTGAAAATTATCTTTCAAGCTGGAACCTTACGGACTAAAAAAATATTTATTACAAATTTACGCATGTCGGACTGACGATTGGGCGAAAACTTGTTTGCACATCAAAATGCTATTTAAAACATAACAGTGACAGACAAAGAAATGTACGGAATTTTTGGAATTGATATCTGAATCTGATGTAAAATAGGATAAAATTCATCTTAAATTGGATACATCCATTAAAACTGCGCGTTTATTAAAAGAAATAATATTTTACTGAAGTGTGACAGACCGACGAAAATGCTATTTCAAACTTGGGCGTTAAAAAACGAATAATTACTATTAAAGACGTAAGGATAAACAGACAAACTCTCTTATAAAAATAAGTGGACGCATGTTATATTAGATATGTACTCATTTAACTTGTCCCTGTGATAGACTTAAGAAAAATGCTATTTTAAACCGATGCGTGACAGATTTGCTAACAGATAGAGTGGCTTCCAGTGATGCTTTTGACATATCAACATTAAGATGCGTCCATTCTATGTGTTTAACGATAGATATTCTATTTGAAACTGAAGCGTGACAGACCGGCGAAAATGTTATTTCAGAATTAAGCACGGCAGAGCAAAGAAAACCTTATTTCATGACAGACCAATGAGGGGCAGTGCTTTTTTACAGTAATTTGTAGGCGCATCTAAATTAAGATGCGCCCATTCAATGTGTACTTTCGGCGATAAAATATTATTTTAAGTATAAATGTAACAGACCAAAGAAAATACTATTTAAACCTTAAGAGTGACAAACCAAATAAAATGTTATTTCAAAGTGAAACGTGACAGATGGAATGTCGGACAAAACAGATTATATAAATTCTTTAACTTATCAAAATAAATATGCGTATATTCAATTTACGCGTTTGAAAATAGAAATCTATTTTTTAAAAATAATGTGATCAATCGAGGAAAATCCTTTTTAAAACTAAAACGTGACGGACCGAAAGATACTATTGCAGAGTCTCTTATAAAATAACTGGACGAATCTTATATGACACGTGTGATCGACACGTTTTGCAATAAAATATAATTTCAAACTTGCAACATGATAAAGTAAAGAATTGATATTTCAGACTAATTTGTGACAGATATACCGATGGATAAATTCGCTTAGATGAGTGTTATTACATATAAAAATAAACATGCGTCTATTCTATGAGTTAAGCGATACAAATGTTATTTTGTGTTTAAGCATGGCAGACTAACGAAACTGTTATTTCACAAAGAAAAGCGTGACAGACACGAGTAAATGCTGTTTTAAAGCAAATTGTGACAGATCAACCGACAAACAGTTATTCATATAGAACTATTTTGTACGCAACTAAAACAACGTGCGTCCAGTCAATTTTCCTGTTTTACGGTGAACTTCCTATTCAAAATGTATGCGTGACAGAGCAACAGCTTAACGAACGAATGCTCTCTTAGATATGTAATGACGCATCTGTAAGAAAAAAAAAACTGGGTAACCTTGTTCTGGATGAACTATCATGATGAGGGCTCACAGCGGGTTGACAAAGTACGATATACATCATCCCACCACCACCCCGTAATAGACTCGTCCAAACATGTGGATTCTTTTTATTGGAACCCAGTCGGGTCAGAATCCCAGCATTGGCACGATGCCAGAAGAGCAGGAGAGTAATCTCAAGAGGCCACAGGAAGTTTCGGGTGTCGGAATGTTGTAGACTTTTTATTTTATTTTATTTATTTATTTATTTATTTTTTACTAAAAATAAATAATTACAAAAAATATTAGACTTGGCGAAATCAACATTTTATGATAAATAAAGTTATCATTCGAATACTATTATCAAATGTTGTTGTTCTTACTAAGCGTAGTTCATGAATTAAAGCTTCCTATTTTTACACTGAAAAGTGGAAGAGCTACGAAAACAGGAGTGGTACGATTAAAATTATCAACTTTTTTGGTGCTCCAGAATTTATTCTTCTAAATAGTCACCATCATTCTCAATGCACTTTTGCCAGGAATTTAATGACGCTTTCTTTTTTCTTTAATTTTTTTCTTTTTTTTTTTTTACATTTTCACCACAAACAAGGCACGTTGCCACTTTGATGTAGGGGCTACTATCAGGGACATAAGCTACAGGGGTACGGTGTAGGGAGTTCGGCAGCAAGATGTCGGTTCACGTTACACTTGAACTTCTGCATATCAGTAAAGTTGGAGAAGCAGGAACTGGGAAGCGAATTCCAAAGTCAAGCGGTTCTGGGGAAGAAACTACTGGACTATAAGGCTCTTTTACATCTAGGATCTCTACCGTAAAGGGTTGGAATTTAGCTGCTTGTCGGGTTTGTCGTGGGTATTTACGTCGAGGGGGTATAAGTGCTTGCAGTTCGTCAGAGCAAGCACCGTTAAACTACTTGTAGAACAGGCAGAGGGATGCAACATTTCGTCGATGGGACAGAGGCTCTCTGCTTCTGACGCACGTCCATGGCAGCAATTGTGTTCTTAGAGTTTCATATCGTCAATATCTGCAACACAGAGAAAGAATTTGCAGTTCATTAATGCATAAATCCATTCATTATAACAGTGCAATTTGCAATGCCCTCTGATCTATTCGGTCGTAATAAAATCTGGAAGCATTACTTTTGGAACGCACTTCGTATATTTTCGTGAATTTAGTCTATAGTTATGGATGAGAATGTTTAGAATTAATCAGTATATCTTAGCTCTGGATACTTTCGTGAAACAAGGTTTGCGCAAGACGAAGTTCTTTGCTTGATTTAAGTAATAAGGCGATGTCCAGGACGACAACAAAGTAGAAATTTTATTTTCAGCAGCCGCATAATTACACTTCTTTTATCTTGTCATTTAATATTCATATTATACAAGCGATATTGATTGTACAGCGACGCATCTCCGATCTCGCTCGTTGAATATGGTTTCACTTTCAGACATAATAGAGGTTCCTATCGCTCTTGGGATTTGTACACAACTGGGCAACTAGTAGATGGTCTACAACAAAAAAGAAAACCGTTTTTTTATGAAACGGAAATAGAATCACGTCGTGTATATATATATATATATATATATATATATATATATATATATATATATATATATATATATATATATATATGTATGTATATATATTATTCAATTTTAGGTAAATCAAGTTAAATTGGTAACAACAATAGAATGACTGTTTCGATCAAATATTAATCTCATCAGGAAACCCATAACTCCGAATGTCTTGGAGGCAAGTCTCTAAATGAACAAAAACTGTGGGACCTTTATTTCGTTTTTAAAGGTTTAAATTTCAATTTAAGGCAACAAAACACGCATCGAAGTAACCAAAATATGAGGAGGATATTTAGTAATAATTTTATATTATAAGTGATGATGGGAAGATGGTTAAGTGTGTCAGACGTCTGACGTCTTCATGTGGTGGATACAAATTTGAAAGGGTTCAGGGAGAAGGAAAAAAAGAAAGGTGTGATTGACACGTCAGGCTTCCGTTGCTTTGTTAACCAGTCTTTAGTTCTTGGAACAGCGCATATTTTTAACTTAATATTTTCTGTCTATAATAATAATAATAATAATAATAATAATAATAATAATAATAATAATCATTATAATAATAATAATAACAACAACAACAACAATAATAATAATAATTATAATTATAATAGCAACAACAACAATAATAATGATAATAATAATAATTATAATAGTAACAATAACAATAAAATAATTATTATAACAATAATAACAACAACAACACAACAATAACAATCATAATAATAGTAATAATAATAATAATAATAATAATAATATGTGTTGGAAGCAGAGATTGAATCAAAATTAAATAAAATATAAACATCAAATTTTAATGCTTAATCAATACTAACACAACATTTAATATTAGAAATCACAGACCCAAGATTCAACATTTAGTATAAAGAATAAGGTTTATCTAGCTTTTAATGGTTTTATAATAGTCCTCCGTACTTGAAATGTTCAGGATCTTGTATATAAAATTTTGGAGAAAAGTATATTGTTATATACTTTTCTTGTTACTCTGATGTTAGCATCAATTTTATTTGATTTAATTAATGGTGAAGAAAATGTGAAGTCATTATCAATTTTATTGGATTTAATTAATGGTGAAGAAAATTTAAAGTCATTATCAATTTAAAATATATATATATATATATATATATATATATATATATATATATATATATTAAGATACAATTGTAAAGATTAATTAAAGACTAAATTTTAATTAAGAGAATATATATATGCAACGTTAACGACTTCCACCCATTTGAACCGTCTTGACTATTTTTGGCATTTAGGTGTTAAATTTGTCTTAATTCTCGTGGCAATTGTAAGTGGCCCGGAAGGAACATCTTCGCAAATCAAGTTTAAGGTGACTTTGTTCGAATCTCCCGACCCGTAGGAATTTTTACTGTCTGCACTGAAGATTTCGAAAGTTTGAAACACTAGTCTGTAGTGTCTTTTTATATTACCTTGAGAGAATCTTCATGCAAGCTGAAATATTATGCGCGGTTTGTTTTTATATTTTTTCATATCCAACATTTTTTGACTAGTTTTTCTTGGCAATTTATGAATATAATAAATTGCGGTTTCACTTAATGCCATAACCAGCCAATTCTAGCATTGCTACAAATATAATTTGCTGATTTCTTTCTGTCATCTGATGAGAAGAATAGCAAGAATATCATTCTTTGAAACTCTACGAAATAAGGACTTTGTAAATTGTTTTTTTGGAGTATGCAGTCGAACAATAAATTTTGATTGTAAATTTCAACTTATAGTTTTAATTTTCTTTCTCTTATAATAAGCTCTACTCTATAATGCGTATTGAGCTTTTTTATTCTGTTGGGATTAAATTATCTATATATAAATATTATATTAGATTTCAGTTTACCATTGCGTATATAAGGAAAACACTACATTCTTTTGATTTCGTTACTTTATATATATATATGTGTGTGTGTGTGTGTGTGTGTGTGTGTGTTTATTTGTTTGTTTGTTTTTTTTGCTAGCGATACTCTTTGAACGAAATCAATTATTTATACGAAAGTGCATTTTTACCTAAATGTGAGTTGGGAATAATTTTCCCTTTGACCAATTTGGTACTCCCTAAATGGGGAGCGGCATATATATATATATATATATATATATATATATATATATATATATATTATTTTTAAAATATAATTATCCACATCTGATGAGTCGTACACGACGAAACACGTGTCAGTGGATAATTATATTTTAAAAATAATATATATATATATAAATATATATATATATATATATATATATATATATATATATAAACGCAGATATATCATTCTGTTGTAGGAAATTATTTTAATCGAAAACAAGAAAACTAAGAAGGTGTAAAAATAATACTTGCGCGTGTTAGAGTTATGAAATGAGTTTCTATTATTTGACTGACTTTTATCGCGCTTTGTATAAAATCTCTTCATACATAAAGTGAGGTAAAAGAGAGAGAAACCGGTGGAGAGACATACAGATATGCACATATTGGTAGGTTGATTGATTGATATTTCATGCAAACACTTCGATAAGTGGAACGGTTTATAAATAATGATAATGAAAATCCGCTGAAACGTTTTTCTTCCTATTACAGATTCAACACAATTCCCCGGGGAAGGTGTCAAAATACGAGGATAGCTGCGTTAGTAACGTTGACGCTTTGTGGCGCTCTGCTGGAACGAACTAAGCGTTCTTGACAATTGTGGATTTCGAAATCACGTGAATTGCGGCTCTACTCCCGCGAGATTCTCGTTCGTCCGAGGTTTTGTGTAACTATGCAAGTCCTCCAACATTCGTTCCGGGATAATTTGTTTCTTGGATGGACGGCGCCAAAAAGTCTTCGAGATTGATGGCACGCGATCAAAATTATTGTTTGCATATATTTCTATGCGTGAAAAATAAAAGAATGAAATGAAGGAAAGACGGAACGAAAAAAAAAAGCAAATTTTTAAAAAGACTAAAACTAAATAGCAAATATAACAAGTAAATAGAATAGAAAGAAAAATAGAATTATGAAGTTAAAAGTAAAAAATAATATATAATCTATATATTAATAAAAGTGAAATTGTGTGTGTGTGTGTGTGTCTGTTCATTTGCCTACAAAATTACTCTGCCAATTTTCAGTCGAAAAACTCGATATTTGACAGAAGGTGTATTGAGATTGGGGACAATCTTTTTAATCCGTTTTGGAGCAGAAATTTGGCTGTCAATGGGTCAAAATTCAACGATTTGACCTTTGAAAACTCTAGCAAACTCCTCCGCCAATTTTGAGTCTAAACACTTGAAATATTAGATGTAGGTTAGTTAAACATGGGTCAAACTTTTAATTTGATTTGATCTCAAAATAAGTAATGTTAAGGGGTCAAAATTGGGTCAAAGTTGAAAAAATATTGAGCTCTCAAACAATTTTTGGTCTAAATATTTGAAAAGTGTATTAAGACATATGACAAGCTTTTGAATCGGTTTTTGGCCGAAAATTTGGCTACTAAGGGGTCAGAGTTCAAAAGAGTTTAGCTTTGTGATCTCTAGCAAACTATTCAGTAAATTTTGGGTCTAAACATTTGAAAACATTTGTAAAGGATAATCAGACATGCAGCAAGCTTTTTAATCGGTTTTGGCTCAAATCTGGCTGCCAAGAGGTCAAAATTGAAAGAGTTGACCTTTGCAGACTCTACCAAACTCCTCCGCCAATTTTGGGTCTAAACACTTGAATAATTAGATGTAGGTTACCTGGGCATGAGTAAAACTGTTTAATATATATATATATATATATATATATAAGGTCGGTCTAATTAATACTTTGGTACATAAAGCCCTCATGATTTGTTCGCCTAACAGATTAGACGCCGAACTCGATAAGATCAGGGAAATATTGATCAATAATGGTTATCCTGCTGACCTTATTTATGACTGTATTTTCAAAAAGGTTGCAGATTTTAAATCCCCTAAAATGTTTGGACCCTTGAAATGCCCGGTTTATTTAAAATTACCGTGGATTGGGGACAAGAGTAATAGACTTGCTAAACAGACTCGCAAAAGTATTTTTACTGCTTTTATTCTGTGCCCTTGCGTTTGGTATATACTACGAGACCTGCTTTTCCGTCTTTTCGCAAGGATAGTTTGCGTTACATCCAAAATAGTAATATTGTATATTAATTCAAATGCCAGTGCGATGCTGGTTATGTTGGGCGAACATCCTTGCATCTTTTGACTCGTATAAACCAGCATGTTCCATCGAAGATCGGACAAGGGAGGATGGGGTCTAGTGGTCTCCCTCCTTCTGCAGCCTTGGACTCTGCTACTGGCCAGCATTTGGTTGAAAACCCGTGCCGTGCCGATAGATATAAAATAGAATGGTTGGAGGTGCTACATAGAGCGGACTCCAGAAACCATTTAAAGATTTTGGAGTCCGTCTCTATTGCGGTGCGTCAACCTTCTTTGTGCCGGCAAAAGGAAACATCCAACGCATTGTTTCTCTTTAGGGAACTTTGAATCGTTGTGCCAATATTTTAATCGTTTTTTAAACGTTAATAAATTTATTTTAGTGTCCCCGTACTTTTGGCGCATTCAATAAGTTCCCCATTAGAACTCTTTATTTTCAACATAATATTATTTTGTACGCTATCGATTTTCTCCTGATGAGATGATAGCCGAAATAGCTCTTGAGAAACTTCCGCTTATTATTTTAAAAACTGTATATAAATTCTGTACCTCCAAACATTTATATATATATATAAATCCATATGCACAAAGTTATGAAACAGTACACAGGGTCAGAGCAAAGGTGGGCTGAAATGTTCCTATTTACAATACCTCCCCACGGGACAGAGTTAGACACCAGGGTCGTTTTTTAACGTGGAGAAAAGGAACAAAAATAAAAATTGTCTCAGTCGTGAAGGATTTCTCCTCCACTGACAGAGAACAAGAAATTGAAGTGTAGCATCTGAAGAACAGATACTACACTTTGATCTTGTCCCGAAGAAAATGTTAGTCAATTAGAAAAAATAGGACAAAGGAATGAAATAATGATGAAAGAACCAAAAAGAAAAGTGAAAGAAAGAAAATTTAAAAGAAGAGAAAAATCTAAAAAGAAAAAAAATAAAGAAAATAAAAATAAAAACAACTGTCCTGTGTAAGAGCATAATGTAGTGTATGTTCTGATACGGGGATACAGAACGAAGTAAAAGAAGCCAGCATTTAAAGACTGAATAAATGATGGAAAGTATAACAAGTAAATGAAATACGTTGCGAATTTCGCTCTTCTGTGTCGTTATTTTCATGGCAGATACTCGACTGAGCATCTCCCCTGATAAACATTCACAGCAAACACTCGTCTAGTTACAGCCCCTGTCAATATTTCCCCTACAGCACCTAAAACAAAACAAAATTACAAAAGCACAGTTTCTTTCCAAGAACTGTCCGTCTGTATAAGACATTACTGCGGGGCTCCTTCCCAGCTGACCACAGTATGGTCGCTTTCAAGTTCAATGTAAATAAGTTTTCGTTGAGGCGTTCTTTTAAATAATTAAATTCTTGTTAATTTTCACATCTGAACATCACGGTGTTGTCTCACTGGCAACCTAACGCGTATTATCCCTTTATTTCCGGGTGGTATTCAAGCCTTGATGAGCGGTGATGGTCTTGCAAATGATCGAATGAAAGAGGGGAGCATAAATATAAACGGAAAAAAAATATATAAATTAATAGAGAAAAATGGGATGAGACAAATAAATAAATATTGAAAAAAAAAGAAGGAAATAAAAAGAAAAAAGAAAGAAGTAGAAGAAATGTCGATAACAAGAAGAAAGATAATTTAAGGAAGAAAATCTAAAAAATAAAATTCACAAATAATTCAAGAAAGAAAAAAAAATAGTAAATAAAATGAAAAGAGCTTTTCTGGCTTTTTTTTTATATAAAAGCAAAGTGTAGTATATGTTTTGATAATCTACATCACCATTTATGTCCTCAGTTAAAGAAAAATAAATTGTTGCTTATTTGTATATTTATTATTCACTAGTGAGGGTGGGGGATTTACCTGGGCATAAAATACGCTTAAATATGATATTTTAGTTCGTCCACATTTCGTATATATTATTATTAGGGCTATTACAACAGCATATTCTTTTCATTGTTTTGGCTCTCGGGTATATATCCGTTGCTTTTATATAGAGTGATGTGGGTCTCGGTTGATTAACTGTGTCTAACTGTGTCAGATATATAATCGAGAGTCAAAACAATGAAAAGAATATGCTGTTGTCATAGCTCTAATTATTATAGAGTCGTGATTTCAAAAGTAAAAGAAAAAAGTATTTAGGTGCCATCAGCTAGAATCGAAACCGAAGCATCGAAAGCTGGTGACGTTACCACTACACCAACATGACACGCATATAAACTGATTAAAAATTGAAAATTAACTAAGATGAATGTACAAAACGTTAAACGATTTTTTCAGTTTTGACCCTTTTTTTGGCCATAAAAGAACGGTCCGTAAAAAGTTTAATCATTTGAGGCCCCTAGCGCCGGACTGCGACTTTTTGTTTCGGAGGAGATAGAGTTTGAGAATATGCAGACAGACAGAAAGACAGACAGACAGATGGACAGACAGGCATATAACCGTTTATATATTAGATTCATTGTACATTTTTTCGTAGTTTGTTAGTTGAGAGTCAGAAACATAGCATCTCTCCTTTTAAAATTAGGCAATTTAAATTTTTTGCCTCAAACCAGAGTGCTCTTTGAGCGTGGGGGGGGGGCTAGAATTTATTTCTATTAAAATCCTGGTGTCTGCCTCTTCCCTTGTGGTGGGGTTTGATGGGGAGTAAATAGAAACAGTTTGAAAGAGAGAAAGGCCGAAGGAAAGAAAATAGTTTTGGAGACAGAGAAAATTTTAGAATGAAAGAAATTCTTCAGATAAAAAAAAAATAGAAACAGAAGAGTACAAAGAAGGAAGAATTAACAAAAACTAATGAAAAAAATCAGTTGGCGAAAAAACGGGATGCAAAAATCAACAGTTTTAAAGAAAGGAGGATGTCAGAAAACGGATGAAAAGACAGACTGGAAGCAAAAATATAAAGAGAATGACAAATAAAGAGATTTTTTTTTTACATGGGTGTCACCACTTATCAAGGCCCAGAGGCCACTCGAGGATAAGGGTTAATAGGTATACATTAGTCATTGTGATTTTAGCAAAGTAAACAGTGGGAATTTTGTAACTTGGATTACTTAGGGGGACGATTCAATTAGAACTTGTTCACATTGGACTTTTTCTTTTTTTTTATAGGTATCAACACATTATCAAGGCCAAGAGGCAAATCAAGATATAAACACATTTAAAAAGAAAAAAACGAAGAAAAACTGCAGAGAAAAAATATTTATACAATTAAAATTTTCACACCATAATCATGTTGACATATCGAAATTAAGCAACGTCGAGCCAGCTCAGTAACAGATGGGGAGTCATTTTGGAATACCGAGCGTTTTATCTAGGAGGGTGCAAACACTTTCTCCTTTTTTATATTTTCACCCCCAAAAAGTCACAAAGCAAATGTTTTTTCTAGAACTGTGAATCTCAATAAATTGGGTATACTTCCCAGCTGATTACAACATGGTTGTTTTCAAATCTAATTTAAATAAGTGCTTGTTTAGCTGTTCTTTTAAATATTCAGACCCTAACCAAGTTCCGTTATTACCGTTCGTCAAGGTAATTTCCCACAGTCTACCCGACATTCACTAACCCTTTACCCTCAAGTGGCACTTGGGCCTTGATAAGCGGTAACTCTCTAATCAAAAAGAAAACACGTCTGGAGAGGTACCGCTCGTTGAGAGCACTTTTCGTTGTTTAGATACAGTTAAAAAAATTGACTCCAAAAATCAAGTGAGGGTGACCTCTTCTCTTTCTCTTTCTCACAGAAGAGATGTTACTAAATATAGATTAGATAGACTCTATTGTCATTTCCACGAAATCTGAATGACCGAGCACCGATTACTGGTTATAAAACATTCACAGTTCAAACCGGTTTTACTATCATCAACAAAATAAGCTACCATTTCTTCCACTGTCGCTTTTTTTAATTACATTTTCACCCCAAACAAGGCGCATTGCTACTTTTATGTAAGGGGCTACTATCATGGATAAGGAGTTGCAGGGATAGTGCGTAGGGATTTGAGCAGCAGGATGTATGTTCACATTACACTTGAACTTATGCATGTCAGTACAGTTGGAGAAGCAGGAAACCGGAAGGGAATTCCAAAGTCTAGCATTCCAACCGTAAAAAATTAACGTCGTCATCTCCCATGACACGTCCTATTCAGAGAAACACGAGATAATCTGCTTTTTTAGTAATATTAATATTTGTATTAAAATTTCTTGTTTTGTTCGTACCCAAATATAAAACTGTGATCAGTAGAGAAAAATAAGAATAAACAAAGTCCACGTTACTAAGGTAGTTCTTTTGAACGTTGATATTGGGTTGGTGCAAAAATAATGTCGCTTTTTGACATCAACCTCATGTCAAGAAAAAACGGCATTATTTTTGCACCAACCTAATATTAGGTTGGCGCAAAAATAATGTTGCTTATATATATAGTTGAACGTAAAAAAACATTATTTTTGCACCAACCTTATAATATTCGGCTGCGAATCTAAACTAATCTAAATGATTTTCAACTGCGTACGTGTTTTATGCATCACAAAAATGAATAAAATATAACACAATAAATCATAGCATCATTTTTAATTAATCCAATTTTTTGCTATGTATGCTTCAGATGCGACTTTATTCAAGATCTAGCTTCCTCAGGCCACAACAAATTTACATGAAAATATTATGTAAATATCATATTCAATAAATATTATTTTCAAGGTATGTGATCAGTTTCGACGCAATTTTCTACGTTTATAAGAGTTAAATACTTCTGTAGATAGAGCAGTACTGCTACATTTGTGAAGGAACTACGCAGAGCGCCCTTTTCTGCCTTGACAGTGTACAAAACCATTTCGAAATCTAGTGAGTGGTGTCCTTTTCCTCTCCTTAATATCTCCTTTTCACAGAACAAACGTTGCGAGTCTGTCACTGTTCTATCATTATTTGAATTATAAATACTCGACTGAGCTGCAAACTATGATCTCCCCCTGTAAAACATTCAAAATAAACACCCGTTGAGCTCTGCTAATAATTTCCTTCACCCTGTATTTCTACGATTATATAAAAGGAACATCGTGTGTGTCTGTTTTTCTGTGTGTATTTGTGTGTCTACTTCTTTGTGAGTTTGAGTTCGTTCCTGATGCACTCCAAAACGGGTGAGTCGATTTTTTTAAATTCCGCGCAAATGCATTTGATGTGCTTGGCAGTGTTCATATATAGGGAGTGTATTGGAATGTCTTCGATAAGTATCAATAATCGATAATCGAGAATGAAAGAAGGAACAGACGATTTTGACCATAGTTAACACCTTATCCAACCTAAAACCACAAGTGCATTAAACACACATACAGAAGAGCCCAGCATATATAAAAAACAATAGGTTCTTTGTTATGACAGGTGCGCGTTTTAAATGAATATTTCTTTTTAGAGCACACTTTGAAAAATGGGCGACTTTACCGATGTCGATGACAATAAAATCTTTGGGGGCGGGTTTAAAACATTCGTTGAGCTTCATTCATTTCCAGGCAATGTCGGGTCTCCCTGCTAGTCTGTGTTTAATACTAAACAAACATTCCATGAGAAAATTTGTTTTTCGCTAAAACTGCCCTCTCTGGAAATTAAATAACGCAAGGCTACTTCCCAGTTGACTACATCGTCGTTTTCAAGTTTGACGTAAACAAATCCTTGTTTAAGTAATTAAA
Source organism: Euprymna scolopes (assembly GCF_053919585.1). Taxonomy (NCBI): domain Eukaryota; kingdom Metazoa; phylum Mollusca; class Cephalopoda; order Sepiida; family Sepiolidae; genus Euprymna; species Euprymna scolopes. The sequence goes on along the minus strand of NC_136483.1, from coordinate 112,846,657 downwards.
TCCTCACAAATTTCCACCGCTGCCAAAGTAGTGTCTCACCAAACTCCTGGTCTGTATTAAGCTATCTTCTCGAGTAGCCTCACGGCCTTAATAAATGATGACTGCTTACAGATAAAATAAACATTCATTTTGACAGTCTGCGAAAAGTAGCCTCAAAAGTGTATTTAACATTAGTTCAAAGTCTATCGGAAATAAATCAACCCACGTCTAAATAAGGAGATAATGTGCGACCATGTTGCATATCCTTACACGGGCCGTCCAGGGCGTTGTTTGGTATGATCCAGCCACGGATCCAGCAATCTGTTTGTGTTCCGGCTTCAGAGGTAGCCAAGTCGAAGCCACTAACGATGCCGAACGAAAGGGACGTGATCGTAAAAACCAAACGTAACAGCTGCTTAAAAAAACAACAAACAAAAAAGAATTCTAAAGCGGATCATGTTTATTGTGCCACCAGAGATGGCCCACTCATGTGTAAAACAGGCGCCGATTTAGCTAAAAAAAACAAACAAACAAACAAAAAAACTAAAAGCGTTTTGCGGAGGGTTTGAAGCACGAGGAAAAAAAATACGATGCAAGTTGAAGAATATTTTCTTTCTAACAGCGTGGAGAGAATGTCACTCGCCGTAACGTACCGTTATGAAGAGACAAGAAGAAACCAAGCACACACGACTTGCACACACACACACACACACACACACACACACACACACACACACACACATATATATATATATATATATATATATATATATATATATATATATATATATATATATATATATAAGAAGCTAGGGATGGCTTCTGTCACCAGGTTCGAATCTATCGACTGATGCTAATTGTGACACTCTGCACTGATGATTCCCGAAAGGATGAGACACTAGTATCTGTAGGTATTTAATATTTAATAATTATTATGATAAATAATTATGTGTATATATATATATATATATTTATATATATATATATATATGCCGAAATCAGTTGCTATTTGGTTGAAACACTAATACGTTATAAATTTAAAAACGAAAAAAGTGCAACATTCTTCTTTCACAAACGGTATAATCATGTGAACTCTTTTTAACATTGTTGCAAGAATGAATGCTGCCCCCACCCCGAAAAAATAAATTTCCAGTTTTTGCAAGGTATTTCATTGTTATTGCGCGGCATGGTGTGATCAAGAGTGGACGACCGTTTAAGTCATTATAAAATAAAATATTAAGTATAAAACACAAAACAACTATTAAGGCCTCATGTATGATATGAAATTAAAATGGGGATATATCCATCATATCAGTTATTATAGGTGCCACGGGGCTTATGAAGAAGAATCTGAAGTCCTACCTAACTAGTAATCCTGGTGAACCAAGTGCTAAAGCGATCCAGGTAATTGCACTTAAAGGAACAACGAGGATACTAAAAAGAGCTCTCGGCTGGTTTCAATAAAAAGCTGGGCTATGTTGGCAGCTGGTTTGTCTGCCCCATACCCAACGATACAATCTTCAAAGGAAGAAGATTAAAAAAAGAAGCATACGGAGAATAATATATATATAACTTAACATTTATATATATATATATATATATATATATATATTTAAATAAGGGAGTAGTCACCAACAATGTGTATTTTTTAACATTATTTTATTATTCCGTGTCTTGGTTTTTCATTGAGAATTATGTTTGGATCATTGTAATAATGTTTTTAAGTCATTGAAATCGTTTACGCGCGTTTCAGACGGTCTGTGATGCGTCCTCGTCAGAAATTATTTTCAAATATATATATATATTGATATATATATACAAGAAAAAAATAACTAATAAAGTATGTTTAAAAACATTTTAAGAAGAGTCAAACCATATTTGACTTTCAAAAAGGAAACACAAATAAAGTGGATTGTCCTTAATCCGCGGAATTTCGAAAGAAATACGTTCCTTCTCATTAGAGGGTAGGAATTAGCAAAATGCGAAGTAGAATTTTGCTCGCAAAGTATTTAATGAAACTACAAGTAAGCCATAGAGCTTACTTGGTAAAAAAATAGTGAAGCAGAGGAAAAGGGAAAAACATAAATATGATTTCACGTGAATGGATTGTCTGGTGAAGAGTAGAAAAACCAATAACGGTAAAGTCCAAGAAAATTGGTAAAAGTTCGGTATCTAGAAGTGAAAATCTAAAGAAATCGCGTTGCTGGAAGATATTTCGATGTCATCCAAAACCAGAATTCCGTGAAATAATTCACAAATGGGCATAAAGAAAAAAGAGTGAGTTCAACATATTATTATTAAAAGAAAGATAATTGTGCGGAGAATGAAATAATGGAGAGGTTTTAAAATACTTCTGCCGAGGCCGATTTTTTAAAAACGAATAAAGAAACAGAAAAGATGAACCGTAATTGAGTTATTTTTTTAGAATAGAAAAGGCAATGTCATTATGGCCCAAATAAAATAACGTTGAAGTGGTGCAACAATTAAGGTAGAAAAATAAGGTCAAGTAATTATTTAAATATGAAATTATCAGCAGGAGTCACGAACAAGAACCAAATGAATTGTTTGGAATGATAAGTTATAAATTATAGAGTGTTTCTAAGTTAAGGGCTATGAGTTTAATGTGGGAACGTCTATAGATTAGGAAGGGTTTTAAAGTTGTGATTAATATATATATATATATATATATATATATATATATATATATATATATATAAAATAAATAAATAAAGATTTAAAGGGGATAAAACAACACTTATGGGGAAGAAATTGGTCGGCATCTACAGGCTGCGCTATAAGGCAAACAAGTGTGTATGTAAATGTACATAGCAAGGTATAATAAAACATGCATACAAAATATAATGTATAGATAGATAAATATATTTAATTGACTAATATTAATAATATAATGTATAGATAGATAAATATATTTAATTAACTGAAGTAAAATTAAATGCATATATATATATATATTCTCTCATCAACACCGACTATATCTCATTCTTCGCATTGTGATAGCCTTCTAAATCTCTACTACTACTACTACTACTACTACTACTACTACACACACACACACACACATATATATATATATATATATATATATATATATATATAAAAAGCTAGCAAAATAAATATATGACAATGATAAGGCAAACTTATCAGGATAAAATAAAATCTACCAGGTAAAGAGGGGTAAATATTAGAATAAGGTATAAAGGATAAAATGGTAAAGTTACAAGGAAAGAAGAGCAGGAAAGAAATAATGAAAACTTAAAAAGTAAAAATAAATAAAATATTTTTTTTATTTCTTTAAATGTTTTTTTTTATTTAATAAAATTTTAAATTTAGCAAAAATTTAAAAGCTTTAGAGAATTTAAACAATTTTTAAAACTTTTGAAAATAATTTTAGGAAATTCTTTTTAAAAATATCCGAGAGAAAATGTAATATATTTTAGATTACAAATAAAATAGAACAAATTAACTAAAAGAAAAAAATAAGGCCAAAGTAAGGATATTAAATTGAAAAGACAAGAAAGTTATTTTAATATAATTATATTTAATAAATTTGTATATATATATATATATATATATGTATATATATATGTTTATATATATGCAATGTAATATAATTATATATAATAAATATTTATATATATATATAATTATATATAATAAATTTGTAACTTTAAATATTGCAGTATTAAGAATTTTTTTTTAATTTAATTTAACATTATATATAAATTCTTAATGCTGTAATATTTTAAGTTATAAGTTTTTTTACGAGAATATCCTGTCCATTTCTTTTCCATTTTTAACAACTAGCCCTTTTTCTATTCAAAGTGTAATCTTAACCATATTACTTTTCATGCTCGCATTTTTTCTATGTAATCCATGATTTTTTTCCAGCTTTTACTTTTAAATAATATTTTCTTTTTTTGTGTTCAATATCAGACATATTGTCAACAATCCTTAAAAATATTACCAACTTCTTTATTAAAAAATCAGATAAAAGACGTAATTAAGTGAATAAACAGAAAGAAGGTGCAAAAAAGAACGGTATTAACGGCGACGACGTAAGCGAAATACTACAAGTCCTGGTAAGGCAAAGAACATCACTTTTGTAAACTCTCTCTATGTAACTCAAATAAGATGGCATACGAACGACATTCCCACTATGATTTATGAAGGTGTCGACGTCGAAAATATTACTATGGTAACCAACAGTCAATCGGAAGAAACAGTCTATCACGTTCCTTACTTATTCTGAAGACTTTTGAACACCAGTAATTTTATTATAACTGTTGGTTTAATCAACGAAAATTGAAAATTTGTATTTCAGAATATAGCCGAGAAGGTGACCTATTAATTGTAAAAGTTGTTTGAAATTTGGTCGCAAAATGAGTGAGCGGTGAAGCTTTAAAGCAGTTCTAAATGAGTAAAACTGACACTTAACCATATATTCAAATATAGTAGTGTTTGAATGATAATATATAATTTTTCCGTTTGTTTTCTATATTTCTTCCTCTTGTTATTTTATTCGTATGTTAGTCGATTAAACATACGAGTACGGTCCATTTCTACTACTACTACTACTACTACTACTACTACTACTACACACACACACACACACATATATATATATATATAGAGAGAGAGAGAGACAGAGAGAGAGACAGAGAGAGAGAGACAATTTGAATGGCTACAACACACAAGTGTTTTCGATGTCCTTACTCCTGGTTTTGTCGCGATAATCTGCTATGATTATACCTCGCCTCTACAAGTAAATCCTGAGCAATTTTCAAAATAGCATAGTATTCGGAGCTTACTTGAGACTTCTTCGGAATTGCTACTCTCTGTCTCATATGAGGAATAGTACACTTTCTCTAAGTCATCTTTTCTCTAGTTACACTAGGTAGCACTTCGCTAGATATTCTATCAGACCAGATGAATTCTCGTCTTGCAAGAACAAACGACTACAAACTTGTTTTACGCCCAGGCAAAGTATGTTATGTATATATATAAATAAAAAATGCGGCCTATTTTTCACAAAATAACATTAAAGTAAAACGTCAGATTTCAATTTACTTCTACGTTACACAATAAACGCACCAATTTTTACATGCTGCTTGTAAAAAAGGAGGAAACCAAATTATGTATTCATCAAAGTTCCGTCTTTCTTGTAAGACTTCTTTTGGATTAATTAAATTAAGAAAATAAAATACCAGTACAATAAAGTACAAGTTAAATAAAGTACCAGTACAATAAAGCACCATTTTGTTTAAATTGCATTCGTCCAGAAGAAGTCTTACAATAAAGACGAAACGTTGATGAACACATAACTTGGTTTGCACTTTTTTTATCATACTATCTCGTAGGAATACTATTCCTATTATTCTCATCATACTGCTTATGTATATATGATATCATTTGCGAAGTTAACTAATTTGCATATAAATTTTCCAAAAAAGTATTGCATTAATTAATTGTTATCTGTTATTGTTATTAATTTTATGGTTGTTTTGATTTTAATATAACAAATACTTCTGTTTTTCAATATTGTTTTATTTTTTAGATCAATATTTGGCATTTCTGTTCCATGTTTCTATCTTTAGAAAGATGGGTTAATTTTTTTTATCAAGTTGCAATTTATTTTTAACCTGTAATAGAATGGGGTTAGTTTACGGGGGAATGCTTGTGGGCCTGCTTAGACAATTCTTATAGGCCAAAGTGCCTTTCTCCAAGAGCGCTGGCTTTTTATTAACCACATCTAACTTTGAGTTTTACCGTCTGGAGAAAAAGTTACATCTACTCGTGTTTCAGTATAGTAAGCAATTCACTTTTTTGAAGGCTGACATATTTTCCTATTAAATATTGGCACATTACGAAACTAATGCAAATGAGTACAAACCGGATTCCCTGCACCGTCACGCAGGCGCAGTGTCATTTGTGCATTAGACGTGATGGCGTTTGGTTCGTCATACATTGCCTACAATGGCTACTCTACATTGGGTTAGACAAGGATTTTTTTAACCTTTTCTAAGTGATGTTGACTATAGTAAAAAAAAACATAACAAAAAAACACGAAGCTAGATACTCAACTAGACTAGATGAATTCTTGTTCTGGAATCCAGTAAGATAAAGAGATAACAAGAAATATGCTCCTAACTTCTTTACTAACTCAACATCTTGGCCGTCGGGTTAAGATCAAAGTGTAGACTTCAATTTCTTGTTCTCTCTCAGTGGAAGAGAAATCCTTCATGATGAGAGACACTTTTAAAAATTTGTGTTCCTTTTCTCCGCATTAAAATACGACCTTGGTGTCTAACTCTGCCCTCGTGGGGGGCATTATTAATAGGAACTCAACATTTGAGACGTAAAGAAGAACTTAATGGAACATACGAATATCTATGTATCTGACGTAGAGATTAATGCGTCAATTTTCCCAATTACGGTACATTAACCAGGGGGGGTTATAAAAACGGAACCGAACGTACTTTTTATATCCTACTCTCGTGCACCTTGGTCGTGTTCCTGAGTGGATTTTGTCCCGCCGTTCATCCCATCTGAAATAAAAGCTTTTTAAATGCATAGCAAAAAACGCGAAACTGATTTATTTTTCTGGACAAATAGGTTTGTTTAAGTCACCATGGTTTTCCACAGTTGAAGTCGCGTCATCGTTTTTTATCCTTAGGAGGGCGGAGTCTCCATTGTACTAGTGTTTTATTTGTCATTTATTTCTACCTCGTCGCCACCACGAAAACTCTGCGAGTCCATATTCTTAGAGAATCAGAGACTTCTGATCTGCTCTCTCTGACTCCTCGAAGCAGATTCTTTTATTAACACGTAATAATCTACCTTCAAAGTCGGGTTTCACGAATCGTTCTGTGACGTGGCGAACCACATCACGCCATGCCAACGTGGTATTGAATTTTATTTTCTCTGGCAGAGGCGTGTCATAATTGCACTCCAGACCTTAGACCCATCAATGTAAAAGTAATAGTGTCATTACTAGAAACCAGACCTTAGATAAAAGTATAATATTATCTGATCTATAAATAAAAATGATGCAATAGTTACATATATTGACCTACTAACATATATAAAAGTGAAAACCCCAGGGAAACGAGTCAGTATGCCTCCTCCGCGGAAATGGCGCTGCACAAAACTAGAATTCACGGTACCAGGGTACGAATTCCTAGGACCAGGTACATACCCTAAAAAATTTAAATACACGCCGAAAAACAAACTAGACCTAGCAGCGAAACTACACGACATCGCCTACGGCGACCCCAAAAAAATCTACGGAGGAGGCAGATGAGGAATTCATCAAAAACAGCGAAGGTACTGGAATCGTCGGAGGTTTCGCTCGCACCGCTATTAAAGCAAAACACGCACTTGGACTGGACAAGTATTTCAGAGATAATCCCTCCGTGGGTGCTTCTGATAGCACTGACGGTATACCTCGGCCGCAAATGGACGAAAGTACTAGTGACGAGACTTCGGAATCGGGATCAAACGGATGGGGGGGGGGCATCCACATCGGCCCGCACCTGCAGACAGCTATGGGAAACATCCAAAGAACATACACGGTCAAAAGAACATTCAGAAACCTTATCAGAACCAGTAACATGAACGACTGTAAAGCAACTTTCCACAAATACGAATCCAACGGAAAATACGAAACAGTTGGCGATTACGCATGGGCACAACCGGTATCTAAAGACTACATAGTACCATACTTCTTAACAACATGGGTACGCCAAAACCAATGGAAGGCCATGATGAACACAGCAACAGCATACAGAGTAAAAAGCATCGGCTTCGAATTAGACGACGTAATCTGCGGAGAATTCCTGACGAAAAACAACGAGGAGGTATTCGTGCCAAATCCACAACCATGGTTCCATATATACGTAGACAAAGGGGAATACATCGGGTACGGGAACCTCGAAGGATTAACAAGCATACCAAACAACACATTCCAAGACATACAGCCGTCCGTCGGACTAACGGCCGAACTACCGCATTACATATACAACTACGGAATACCAATCCGGATGCTAAATAAGTTACCTGTAACTCGAAAAATAGACGGTCACAACAACACATGCGACGCAAGCATGTACCTACTGCACGACTGGAGGGAAATTCCACACCACAAAATACGCCAGGGAGATAGCTTCAGCCATAAATGGGACAATCCGAGTCTACTACGAAGGCCACTGACTAACATGATGAGTGAGGGCAACTACACAATCCAGGGAGCTCTGATGTCAAAACGAAGTTTAATGGAAAACACAATACAAAACGGTGTGAAAACGGCCTGGGACTGTGACGTAGCAGTGGCAACAGCCCCATGCTACGGAACGTTAGCACAGCATGCTGAGGACAACCTTGCACACGGAGCAGCACGAAAACGCGGCAGAACAGAGATGCAGGAGGACTTAGTGAAAACAGAGGTATCAGACCTAAACTACGACCACATGAAAGGCAGAAAGGCAAACACAACGCCAAAGAAGGAAGCAAAACAGCGCAGCAAACACAAGGACGTATACGCTGGTGCTAGAACGGGTTACATACAAACAGGCGGAAGTTTAACGGTGGCAAACCGAACGGTTATAAACAAAGCCCTATACACTTCCGGGGGTCCATCTACAATGGTACTGATTAACGTACCTGAAATAATGCGACCATCAGCAGCATCTGGAATATTATACTTCACATTCGAACTGACATACATGCTAGAACTAGAAATCTGGTACAAGTCGTACAACCATCCGACTCGACTACCAATAAAGGACCACAACTGCGCGCTGATTGGCGTGGAGGACGACTGGCACTACAAATTACACAACATAGTCTCGCCGAACAGGCATCTACACGGACAAAGCTCCAAAGGTATGCTCCATGGACACGGGACATTCATCGCTAAAGATACGACCTCTTTTATAAACAAACAGCCTGTCTGTGCCATTAACTTAAATCTAAAAAATAATGAACTCCAATTGCTAATTCTATATATTGTAATGGCCATAACTTACAGTCCCTCTATGGTAGACCCAGTGGCGTATCTAGGGTATGGCAGGCATGGCCCGTGCGATGGGCGCTACTCTGACATGGGCGCAAAAATTGCTTGACAAAAATTAAAATTAGTAGTTAGGTATATGTAAGGTATAAATTATTAAGAAGGGGCGCGCACATTCAAACTTTGCCATGGGCGCCATTTTACATAGGTACGCCACTGGGTAGACCAATTATACAACATGTAGAGAAATTCGATTGAATTCACATGAAAGACACACACACACACATACACATATATATTTATATATATATATATATATAGAGAGAGAGAGAGAGAGACAGAGAGAGAGAGAGACAGAGAGAGAGAGAGAGAGAGAGTCTAAAGAAGCTTTGAATAAAAAAATGTAAAAATAAAGATAAAGAATGCAGTTTACATTCTCGAAAAAAAATAAATTTAACCTATCGCAGACTTACCACCTACATAATCTGAATTTTAAAAAGTTTATAATTTACAAAAGAGAATTCATTTATTTAAGGATGAGAGAGAGAAAAAAAACTAAAATCGGTTAATAGAAATAGACTTAGCACATGCCTCAGCCGATTCCTCAAAAGTCTTCAATTTTAAAAGGGGAATTTTACTATATATAAGGATGAAAAGAGAATACCTTAACTAAAAGTTAAGTTTGAGGTCGTTTGGTCTTACCGAATTCTAGGGGAAGAATTCATCTGGTCTGATAGAATAACTAGCGAAGTACTACCTAGTTTTACTAGAAAAAACATCACTTAGAGAAAGTGGACCATTCTTCATAGGAGGCAGAGAGTAACAATACCGTAGAGGTCTTAATTAGGCTCCGAATACTATGTTATTAAGAATATTGTTCGGGGTTTACTTGTAGAGGCGAGGTATCATCATAGCAGGTTGTCGCGACAAAACCAGTAACAGAGAGATTCGA
>NC_136483.1:112801698-112831698 GCF_053919585.1 Euprymna scolopes | reverse complement strand
TATTTGGTGCTAATGCAGAGAGTGATGCGGATGCGCGCTATTTTTTAAAATCGTATTTCCACATTTAATTAAAGTTTTATTATGTGTTTTATTCAATAATAAGGTTAAAATACATATTAGGTACAAAACACCCTCCCCTCCCCATGTAAAGAATGGCTTTTTAAATAATAACGTTCTTATTTCTGCACGGATCAATAAGTGCATGGGTACCCAATTTCTTTAATAAAGAAAAAGCATTCATATTTTCTTATGGTTAGGCATGGGTGGTGTATATTCCGAAAGCAGTTCTTAATATGGAGAGGTTGAGAGTGTTTATTCATGGCCGAATTATAGTGCATAGTACAGGTTTTTATATCTCGAAAAGTACTTGCGTCTGCAAATTTTAAATGAGATTTTCTTATTCAGTATAGTCGAAAATTGTGGAGTGGACCTAATGTAAAAAAAAAATACCCCCTAGGAAAAGATATCGTGAAATTTAAATTTAAGCGCAGTACCAAAAATAAAATTAGACAGAAAAATACCGCCTTCGGGTTTGTACTTGCACAAAGACTTGAAAAAAATTGTCAACTAAAACAAATCTATAACAAGTAAATAGGCAAGATAAGTTACTTTTCTACCTAATTGGATACTTTTAGTGTTGGGGGGGGGTTACTACTGTACATATAGATTCGAAAAAGTTGTCAAAAAATAAATGTGTGACAAATATTATCATAGGCAAGAGATGTTACTTTATTACCAAAATTGATAATTTTAGTTTTTTTTTTAATTTAAAATGTTTATTCGGCTCGAAAAACACAGCGTTTACTGCTACATTTGAAAATTGCAAATGGTGGCAGACTCTGTGTTAAACATATTAAGTTTCGGAAAATGAGTTAAAAATAAAAAAAAACTATACAAAATGCTGTTAAAAACCACCGTATACATGTCTGCCTATGTCACGGTAACATATATTGAGTGAGTTCCTGACAGTATTTTGTATAGTTTTTTAGTTTCAACTCATTTTCCCAAACTTAACGTGTTCAACACAGTCTGCCGCCATTTGTATTTTTCAAATATACTGATAAACACAACATGTTTTTGAACAGATTAAACATTTTACACTAAATAAAAACACTAAAATCTTATCCAGTTAGGTAGAAAAGTAACTTATCTTGCTTTAGATAACATTTATTTGTTACATTTATTTTTCGACAACTTCTTCGTTTCTGTAATACAACCCCGTTTTATTTACTGTAACGTTTAGTCGGCTCGAAAAACAGTGTTAATCAGTGTATTTGAAAAATACAAATGGTGGCGGACACTGTTGATGATGTTAAGTTTGGGAAAATGATTTAAAACTAAAAAACTATACAAAATACTGTCAGAAACCCACCGAATATGTAAGCCTATGTCACGATAACATATAATCACTGTTTTGTATAGTTTTTTAGTTTTTGCTGATTTTCCCAAACTTAACGTATTCAACAGAGTCCGCGACCATTCGTCTTTTTCAAATACATCGATAAACACTGAGTTTCTTGAGCCAATTATACATTTTACATTATATAAAAGCACTAAAAATGTATCCAATTAGGTAGAAACGTAATTTAGCTTACCTTTACTTTCATTTATTTGTTTTTGGACAACGTTTTCGAATATGTGTATAGTAATCCCCCCTCACCCAAATATTAATTAAAATCTCACATTTTTTACAATAACAAAAAAAACTATGTAGGGTTTCAATATTTTAGCAACGTTCGTCTTAATCCACTGAATGTTGGTTGAGCCTAAGCCATGATTGACGGTAACTCCCGAAGATCCGGATCCAATTCTACAAGAGTACCATTTTTTTTTTTCATTTTCGCCTTTTTTTTTTTACTTTTTGGAGTGGATTACTGTACTAAGATCAGTGCCCGTGGAAGAGAAGTAGATGTATTTATCAATAAAAGTTGCGGAGAAGTAAATTTATTTATCAATAAAAGTTGTCATTTAAAAAAGAAAATTGTGGAGGTGGAAAAAATTATCCTGTAGTTTATTACAAAAACGTTTTGTTTTCGCACTATTCAACAATTTGTTCATCCGTGCATGTAAATTAAAAAATATTTGTAAAAGTGAGAAGTTATCAGTAAATGATTTAGTCTTTTTTTTTAATTTATTTATTTATTTATTTTTACATTAGGTCCACCTCCACAAATGTTAAGAACGGCTTTCAGAATAAACACCCTCAACCTCTCCATTTTAACAACGGATTTCGGAATAAACACCATTGGAGGGGGATATTTACAAAATTTAACTGATAAAAGTCGTCATTTAAAAAGAAATTTAAAATCAAATGTTTGTAAAAGTGAGAAATTATTAATAAATGTTTAGTAACATTTTTCAGTGCTAATGCAGAGAGTGATCCGCGCTATTTTTTAAATCGTATTTCCACGTTTAATTAAAGTTTTATGATTTTTTTTTTATTCAATTGCAAGGTTAAAGTACAGAATACGTACAAAGCACCCTCCCCATGTTAAGAATGGCTTTTTAAATAATAACGTTATTATTTCAGCATGGATCACTCTCTGCATGAGCACCCATTTTTCTTTTAATATTCATAAAAAGTAAAACTTTTTTTCAAAATAAATAAATAAATAAATGTTTGTAAATGTGACAAATAATAGTTTAGTTACGGCAACGTCAGTAAATAAAAGATGTTACGTGCGGGGTGGGGGACTAAGAGAGCGACTATTATTTTTTCTGCTGTTCGCCATGGAACTCAACGCCCAAGGAGTACCAAAATCTAATTTTTTTTTTGTCAAATAAATAAATTTCAAGCAATTTTTGCAATAAATAATAGATAGCAACTTCGTTAATTTTACGACTCGCCCCAGCATATTATAAACTTCCCCATGTTAAAACGGCTTTCGGAATGAACACCCCCCAACCTCCCCATATTAAGAACGGCTTTCGAGGTTTATGGAAGGGCGTGTTTTTTTTTAACATGGGGATGTTAGGGTGTTTATAATACGTTGAGACATGTCGTAGAAATGAAACAGTTTAGAAAAAGTTAAAACAAACTTTTTTATGTAAACAATGCCGTGAAAAGAAACTAAACAATTAAAACGTAATGTTTCATGAGTGAAAAGCCTTAACATAAATAAAGGAATTTAAAATTTTAAAAATTGTAAGTACATAAATGAATTTACATTTTTTAAAATATGGGAGTATTTATTTATTTATTTATTTATTTATTGTGCTAATGCAGAGAGTGATCCGCGCTATTTTTTTAAATCGTATTTCCACGTTTAATTAAAGTTTTATGATATGTTTTTATTCACCTGTAAGGTTAAAGTACAGAATAGGTACAAAACACCCTCCCTTCCCCATGTTAAGAATGGCTTTCTAAATAATGTTAATGATTCAGTACTGTTCCTTGTCTGCGTAAGTGTAACTTTTGTTTATTAAATTGTTAGGTGAAAGTCCAGAATAGTTACAAAACACTCCTGTCCCCATGTTAAGAATGGCTTTCTAAATAATAACGTCATTATTTCAGCGGGGTAGCTTCTCTGCATAAGTACCATGTTTTGTTTTAAAATTGTTAGGTGAAAGGACAGAATTATTACAAAATACCATCCCCATGTTAAGAATGTCTTTCTAAATAACATTAGTTCAGCACGGTATTTTCTATGCATACGTACTATCTATTTTTGTTTATTAAATTGTTAGGTGAAAGTATAGAATAGATGCAAAACTCCCTCCCCATGTTAAGAATAGCTTTCTAAATAACGGTATTATTTCAGCACGGTACCTTCTCTGCATGAGTACTATCTTTTGTTTATTAAATTCTTAGGTGAAAATATAAAATAGTTACAGAACACTCTCCCTTTCCCATGTTAAGAATGGCTTTCTTAATAGCGTTATTTCAGCACGATACCTTCTCTGCATATGTACCATCTTTTGTTTATCAAATGGTTAGGTGAAAATATAGAATAGTAACAAAACGTCCTCCCCATGTTAAGAATGGCTTTCTTCAACGTTTCCTCTTTATTTATTAAGTTTCGAAATAAAGACGAAACTCGGTTCGTCCTTTTTATTTCTATATTTTGTCGGAATACTTTTTCATTATTCTGATTATATATATGTACGTATGTATGTATATGTATTGTTCTTTTTTACAGAGCGAAGGATAGGGTTTAATTAGACTAGAACATATATTATTAAGTAAAGAAGTTATAGATACTTCCAAAAATACGGTGTCTATAAGATTTGTATACACAGAAACAAAAGTTCGGCTTTATCAGAATCCGTTGAAAAAAAAAAAACGGTAAGTAGCAAATAAAAAGTAACTAAAATAAATTAAAGTTTGAAATAAATCGGAAAAATGGCGACAATCCGGTCGTCGCTATTTACAATAGTGATACTATTAAGAAAATGGCGCGATTCCGATTTCTGAACAACGCTAGAGGGCAGCACAATTGCTTGCTTCTTACTTATTCTCACGCTGTCTCTATTCATTTTATGTTGATATCCTTTCATTTCCGTATCATTCATTGACACTCTTTGCTATTAATCGTTATTTTTGTTTGGTCTTTTTCACCAGTTAAACTGTTGTAATGCCTTGTTATACTTCAATGCTTTTGAAAAGACCGACTTGTATCCTCCATTGACGTATGTTATCGATCGCTTTCTATTTTAAACAAAAATAATAAAACTGAAGGCAATAAAACAGCTTCCTGGTAATCGTGGCGGCCAATTTCCAATGCTACATCTTGCAAAAAGATTTTTGCGAGCAGTGACAGACATTTTCTTACAAAGGATGCAAACGTTTCTTTATAAGTCGGTTAAGTCGGTTACTACGAGATTGTGCGTACAAACATTAAATAAAACGTAAGATTACAGTTAAAAGCTCGATTAAATCGAAGGAAGGCTGCTTTCTCAATCGAGATCCTTGGACATAGAAATGGACTTTTAGATGCAGTAAACGCACCAAAGACGCAATAATTCAATATTAATCTGGACAGATGCTTCTCTATCCTCTTTTATGTAAATGTCTATCACTCTTTCTCTACATCGTAACTGAAGCATACTTTTATTTCTGTTTATTTCTGAAATCCTTTATCTTCAGAAAATGCCCACTTGGACCCTTAGAGGCTAAACGCCTCTTTCTACTACCTGAGGATAGCGGTTTCAATCTTACCCAAAGCAGGGCATAGGATTAATCGGCCAAAACGTTGTAAGAAAACAACTATGAAAACAATAATTACTGAGGATAAAGTTACAAGACTCAGCATTCCTATCCCGCCGCGGTTAATCACCTGAAGAAGGTCAGAGGATGAGTTGGCTGAAACGTGATGTAACAACGACAACTATAAATATGAGGATGACAGTCTGCAAAAAAGAATGAATGCACAAATTATGAAACATTCTTGTTTTAATTTTTTGCCAAATTTACTGAACTGAATTAAAGGTTAATTTAGTAAATTAATCTAAGAGATTTTAAGTAGGTTAAATAGGTTTCTTAATCACAATCCCTGGACATTGAAATGCGTTTCTAGGGGATGTAATATAAGCATTAACGATGCAGCAATTTGAAGTTAATGTCGACAAATGCTGGGCTACTGTATATTCTTTTTTGTAAATATCAACTCCCCCCCCCCCATTTTACAGAATTATGTTTGTTTTATTTTCACGAAATTTATTGAAATTAATGAAATAAATATACATATTGAGAGTTTTTTTTTTATTAAGCTTAAGAGCGTGTAGGGTGTTCAGACCTCCATTCAATGTCGTACATGCGATATGCAGCATCTGGATAGAGTTCAACGATTGGCTAATCGAATGTCGCACGAACATAGGATCTGCCCTATGAACACTGACTGAAGTAGCTTAAGTTTTTATTTTCTTTTTAGCGTCGACAATTAGGCGGTGATTTTATTTGGCCTCCAATCTAGTCAGCGGCCATTACAATCTCTCATTATTCACTCCTGAATCAGAAAGCGATCTGTGTAAATCTATGTACTAGAAACTTGTTTAATCGCAGATTTCAATTGAATCAAAAGCTGTTTTCTAAATCAGATCCCTTGGAATGGGTTTGCGAGAGAAGTTATAAATACGCATCAATATAAGATTAAGTTGAACACATGCTAGACCACCATATCCTCTTCTGCACCTTTTTACCGACCTTTGTCAATTGAAGCGATCTTGTTACATTTTTGGTGAACTGAATTTTTAATAATGGTGTCAGAATGTTTGTTTCGTATCATTTAGATTCTTCGGACTCTTGTCTTTTTCACAACGTTACGTGCGATGTAACCTTCGATTTTCTTCAGTTGTATCTTATCGAACTCGGTAATCTTTTTAACTTAGGAATCGGCACAAAATTTCGAACGGAACCTTTATCTAATCGTGGAGGATAGCATGCTCTCGTTTCGTTAGCTATGACCGGGTAGACGTCTTAAGCAATTCACAATTATATTTTTCTTATCGCCAGTATTGAGAATTGAACCTTTAACCCCCAGCAGAGTATCACTTATAATTGAATTTAATCAAGTACCTTTTCTGTTATCATTACTGGGTCTGTCAAATTACTAGTCTGTATATTCTAAAATGTACGAATTAAGAGTACCCTTAAATGAATTGCTAAGGAAAGTTTTTAAAAATTGTACAAAAAAAATCGATGAAGTATTTTATAAAATAAAAATGTGTTTATTATCAATTCTCAAGCTTCGACACATTAAAGACAAAAAAAAAACGGAATTAATTGAAGCAGTAGACACAGGCAAATTTTTACACATATTTGATGATGAGTAACCCGATTGTTTATGATTCAAATGCCTTATTGCCAGCGAAAAAGAATTATAGAAAAAGGAGGTCTGACAATTGTGTATGGAATTATAGAATTCCACAGGTTTATTCATTCCGCAAATGAACCACAAACCATTACTGTCGATTTCTTATTTTTAAAAAAATTGACATGCCAATCCATACTGCAAATAGGTTAGAGACTGAATATTATTTTGCTTAACTACAATTTTAAAATTCAGTATTTGACATCGAGTAAAATCACACACGTAAATGGTCTGCCTAGATTGATTCCAAAAACTCGGAATTGCTTCAAGAAACCGTTATAACAGCACTAAAAGAGAAAAAAGCACTATTGGATATAATTATCACAGTTAGAAAACTACCGCTGACACTGGAAAGAATTTTGAAAAGCAACGAAAATAGATTAATATATTAACAGTCTGAAGACACAAGTAAGGTGGAACGAAAATGAAAAATGAATTAAGGTGTTTCCATTTTCGATATTCGACAAAATACTGATGTGTGCGAATAGTCTTACTAAAGAGGATTTTGAAAGAATTGCATATGAGTCATCTTGGAATCCCCAAAATTAGCATATGGGTGAACGGTTAAACTTATTGGACCAGAATTGACCAAGGTATTGACAATCTGGCAAAACGATGGGAACGTTGTCTATTAGCTGCAAAAAGCTTCACCAATGAGTTCTCAGCGTTGGCTGAAAAAAATAACGTTCCCTGGACATGTGTCCATATTGATTACGTATGACTGTTGAAGGGATACTATTACCTTGTAATCGTGGATAGTTTTCCGAAATGGCCTGAAATTTATAGATACAAACACCCAACAGCTTTGAACAATAAAAAAAAGTATTAGACGAAGTATTTAGTTGTTCTGGAGTACTAAAACCGATTGTAAGCGACAATGGTACCAAGGTTCAAGTCCAAGAATTTAAAGATTACTGGGAACCGTTGGCAATTGAACACATCACAACATCAACACCAACGTACAAGATAACAGACTGACCGAAAAGTTTGTCGATAACTTAAAAAAGAACATTGCAAAAAATTGACAATATAAATACGAAAAAAAAAGCATTATAAAATCTTAATGATTTATAGGATAACACCAAATCTAAATACTAACGCAAATATATCACCGGCTGACATAATTTTTGTAAGGAAGATATGTTCAGTGTTCGGAAAGTGATAAATACAAATTTTCTAAAGATAAGACAAAGTATGAAATATATTATAAGAAGGGCGACAAAGTTTTTTTTTAGAAACTATCATATAGAAAAATGTTTTGGGAGAACGTCATCTTCTCCAAAATAATTGGGAAATGGAAAGGAAATTTTTTTGTATAACATATAAATCTATTGAGACCTCCATCCGTGCAAACAATCGGAAATGATATAAAATTACAAATGGAAGTGTTAGACGAGACTTTCATGATTAAACCCCCATTAAGAATGAAGTACTGATGGCGGTAACATCATCTCCAAACATTTCAGAGTCTCTAAAACCTAAAAATACACCATTTCAAGCTGTGAGGAGAAGTGAAAGAAAAATGAAAAGGATTTAATGCTTATGTTCAAACTCAAAGAAAAGAAAATGGCAATAGCAAAAGTGAAAACGTAAATTAACTCAATATATTCGAGAGTAGTCCATCGGTAATTAAGTGTATTCCAAGTTAAATGAGACGGAAGTTAATATCCAGTATACTCGCATGCAGATTAAACCATGAGGAAATATGTCAACGCCCGTAATGTGTCTGGAAAGGCACCGAAGGGATAATCAGAAGAAGAAATCCAGATCCTGGGAAATTTTCCTTGTGCGTAAGATATATATTCATGCATATCAAAAGGGTTTTGAAAGGATTTCACAGCAGTGAAGGATTAGTCAAAAAACGTTTCCAGCACAATGTAGATATTAGCATGTTCAGTTCTATTGAGAAACCTCATCTATAATTTCAAACAAGTTAAAGTAAGCTGTTTAATTTAAAATCATACAAAAAAAATTCAGACTATGAGCTAAGATAGATTGAAATTCAAGAAATAATTAAGGTCTGGTGTGGACCAGGAATGTGTGAATGAGTAACTAGTAGTATCAGTATATATATATATATATTTATATATATATATATATATATATATATATATATATTTATATATATATATATATAATTAGTAATATACATAAAATAGGATTCCAGCAGAGTGCTCTTTTATAAGGAAAAATCCGAAAAAAGGAGTATATTATTTGTTTTATTTACAGAAATTTTAGATAAACCATCAATACCGTCGGTTTCAAACCTTATAATTAAAGACCGTTTTAGATATTCATATTAAGCTTTCTTCAGTCGATACTCATCTCTGAGAGATGAGTATCGGCTGAAGAGAGCTTTATATGAGTATCTAAAACGATCCCTAATTAGCAAGTAACTCAGTACATTACATAAAAGTATATATATATATGTGTATATATATATATATATATATATATAGTTTTATGGGACTCTATACTTGGTTTGTACCATTCGTAAAATAAACTTAATGTGTTACACCAATCTTTTTTCGTATAATTATTCTACTTTGGATTATTATTTTACTAATATCTAAATTCATTATGTAGCAGAAAAAGAATATGTTTAATTGTTTAAGTCTGTCATAAACACTCGATAATGACGTCGAGCAATTGATGGTGGATTAAAATGTTTATCTTTCAGTCCCAAGGCCATGTTTGCAGTTGGTGTACAACGTTAATGTGAATTTCTAACAGATAAAACAAAGAGTGTACACATACGGATTTATAATAGGTCCTGAACTGTCAACGAAACATCACCCCCCTGTCACATCATTGCAATACTACATTCCTGTATCTCCTTTGCAAGTATTTTAATGGAATGTGCTCCGACGAGCTCGTAGTGTTTGTAAATACTCCCGATTAATCGATAATCCGATAAATCGTAAATACTACCGATTAACCCGGCAAGCTGTAAAATATCATCCTTTCACTGTTGAAGTCTGTAGAAATAGGGGTGCTAGTGCAGAGTGATGTTAAGAATGGCTTTCTAAATAATAACCTTATTATTTACGTCCGGATCACTCTCTGCACTAGTACCGAAATTGGAAAGTCTTCTACTCTAAGAGTGTATTTTCTCGGACTGCTTGACTTTGGAATTTCCTCCCTGTTTCCTTCTTCTCTGAACTGACAAATTGAAATTTAAGTGTAACTAGCAGGGCTACCCGGCGTTGCTCGGGACCGTATAAATAATGAAAAAACAAAAGCAGATATTGAACATATGTTTTATTCTTAGGGGAGAGGAATCTTTCATCTCAAGTTTTAGCGTTACAAACAAACATTTGTCTTTTATATATATATATAGATAATGACAGGTTTTTGGGGGCCCCCCTCGAAGATAACTGATCAGTTGACCAACTTCTAGTGGTCCGTTTGACGTGAAATTTCGATATTTGTCATCCGGGTGATGGGGCTTCGATATGATACCAAATTTGTCAAGTTTGGTTCCGTCTTTCAAAAGTTTTAGCGTTACAAACAAACATACATACATATACACAGACGTTTGGCTTTTATATACTTAAGTGTAATGTGAACATCTCGCTTTTCAACTTGCTCCATAGTGCACGTGTAGACATAGCTCCAAGTAAGTTACCCTAGAAAAAATAGAAAAAGAAAGAGAAGAAATAGAAAATAGAAAAAGGAATAGTACACGAAATATTATACTAAATAGAAAAAATAGAAAAAGAAATAGAAAAGAAAAAGGAAAAATAGAAAAAGAAAGAGTAGACGAAATAGAAAAAATAGAAAAATAAATAAAAAAAGAAATAGGAAAAGAGATAGAAAAAATAGAAAAGGAAATAGTACACGAAATAGTAGACGAAATAAAAAAATAGAACAAATATAGAAAATGAAATAGAAAAATAGAAAAAGAAATTAAAAAGAATAGAAAAAGAAATAGAAAAAAATAGAAAGAAGAATAGAAAACATAGAAAAATAAACAGAAAAAACAAGAGTGAACAGAATGCAGAAATGTAAAAATGAAGACGCACAGATCCTAGATAGAAGAAAAACGTAAAATAACACCAACATTATTGGCTAGGAACAATGATTAGTATCAGTTCTGATACTGCTCTTAGTCTATTCTATTCTCATTTGGTTGAAGAACAAGTAAAGGAAATCGAAAGAAGAAGAAGAAGAAACCCTCTATTTTAGTAAAACTCTAACAGTTAAAGAGCTACGAGGAAGAGAGATTACTTCGAAAGAGACTAGATTTTTATGCGCGTACTATCAATAAAAGGGTCCATACGTAAAAAAAAAAGTCTAGAAACATTTTAAGGCACTTCGTATACGGCATCATCACGTTGACACACCGGTTCTTGTCAGAACACCGAAGTTAAGCAACGTTGAGCCTGGTCAGTACCACATGCTGGACCGTTTTAGAATTCTAGACGTTGTATGTGCTCTCCGCTTGTCTCAGCATTGTCTCCAGTCGACCTGAACGTCCATTTGGCACCTCAGGAGAGGTGTGATAAGAGATTGCGCAACTCTTGCCATAAAAATTCCTCGCGTACACACTCTTACAGTCTTACAGTGGATACCATAGTCTTCTTGAATGAGGTAATTTTTATTTTGTTCGAAACCAGAGTACCTATTTGGGGGTGCTGTGTTTACATTAAAAACTGACCTTGTGATAGGTATATAAACAGAAAGATATGAACAGAAAAAGAAATTAAGATCGAAATCGAAAATAGGAGAAAATGTGACGAGTAGAAGAGGAAAGAAAGGAACTTTAATGAAGAAAAGCAATATGAACCTAACAAACAGGAATGCAAATGAAAGGAAGGAAGAAAAAAAATCAAATAAAGAATATGAACAAAGACAAAAAATAGGGAGATGAAAGAATAAATGCAAAGAAGAAATAAAAGAACGAATAATAAGAAAGCGAAACGTATCTGGTGTTATTCTTTAAATAAGATTAAATTCCCAAATCGCTAATCAGTTTCATTAAAACAGGATATCCGTTCGGTCACTTCCGTTGGGAAAAGTCATGTCGGGACTTTTTTTTACATCGTTAGAAGAAGGGATTCTGCGCTTTCGTCGGTTACATGAAAGGGAAAAACTCTTAATGCGCGCATACACACGCGCCTACAAACAACGCATAAATACACACACGTATATTTGTATGTATATATGTATACACATATGTATATATATATATATATATATACATATATATACATACACATTATCAAATTGGCTAATCAATGCAAAATCTCAATGAATGCTAACATCTAATAACAGAGTATATATAACATCTAATAACAGAGTATATATAACATCTAATAACAGAGTATATATAACATCTAATAACAGAGTATATATAACATCTAATAACAGATTATATATAACATCTAATAACAGAGTATATATAACATCTAATAACAGAGTATATATAACATCTAATAAGAGAGTATATATAACATCTAATAACAGAGTATATATAACATCTAATAACAGAGTATATATAACATCTAATAACAGAGTATATATAACATCTAATAACAGAGTATATCTAACATCTAATAACAGAGTATATATAACATCTAATAACAGAGTATATATAACATCTAATAACAGAGTATATATAACATCTAATAACAGAGTATATATAGGAAAAAAATGTGAAATTCCAATGAGCAAGTTTTTTAATCTTTTTCATCCAATGTAATTCATTGTAATCTGAAAATTGTTTTGCGCACAAACAAAACAACGGGAAAAAACATACAATTACGAGATGCCTTACATAAGTTTCCAAACGTTTTTCGTATGGCCACTTTTATTGATAGTACATACATAAACTCTAATCCCCTTCGAAGTAATCTGCTTCGACTGGAATGCACTTGCTGTGCCGTTCTAACAACTTCTGGAACTTCCATTGGAAGTCCTGTATGAGCGTGTCAATGACCCTTGTTACAGCCTCTTTCATCTCCTCAATTGCCTCATGACGACAACCTCTAGGGTTTTCTTTGAGCTTATGGAATAACTAAAAGTCATAGAGTACAATATCTGGACTATAGTAAGAAGGAGAAACTGTCTTGATGCTTATCTTGGTCAAGTAGTCTGATCTTTACTCGGCATACTTGGGACAAACTTCGTGCAGATCTTCAGTTCCTCGCGAATAATTGTGTTTACAGTTCCCACACTAAGATCAAATTGTGCAATTATTGTCTCTATAGACACACGACGGCCCTTATTCATGAAATTCTTTATTTGGCCAATCAACCGGTGTTCTTAATTCCTTACTCTTCCATATATCTCATAATGCTCACAGAATCCCTGCCTTCCTTGAATCTCTCATGCCATTCACAAACTGATGATCAATTCATGCAAGATGGTCCAAAGCAGTCTGAAGCATTCCATACGTTTCTGTCGCATTTTTTTCTAAGTTTAAATCATAATTTTATTGCATATAATTATTCTAAAGTGTCTTCACGTCCAGATTGCAATTCACCAGTTGTGACAATCAGGCTCTACTAGGGTGTATTCTAGTTCCTGCGGTACCTGTTAATTTGAAACTGAAATCTTTAAAATTGGTCAGTCATCTCATAAGATGTATAGCAATAACATATCGAATTTTACAAGAACCCACGATAATTTTAAATGGCTGTACTTCCGTTTGGAAATTTATTGAAGGCAAATCGTATCACAATATTTCATTTATGAAGCTCATCAGATAAGCAAAAAATCAGTCGCCTTCCAAAAAAATCTTCAAATACAAAATAGTAAATAAACCAACCATTTTACATGGAACTGAAAAATTGTGTAAAATGTTTTTGTTTTGTTTTGTGCTTTGTTTTGTTTTATTTTGGACTAAGATATCTTCTTCCCAGTTCTTTGTTGGGTGTGAAGTGAAGTTATATTGTATTATTTTTAATTCGACATGAAAAATATGAATTAACTTTAAATTTACTATATCATTGTTTATTCATATATTCATATTTTCGCATGGAATTCTTACACGGTCACAAACATTCTGAAAAGCTATTTCCTTTTGTACTTTATGTTCCTTTTTTATTATCGGCTATAATAATTGGATTAAAAGTATACACACACGCGAGCACACACACACACATATATAAGTGTGTGTGTGTGTGTTTGTGTGTGTGTGTGCAACATAATCACGTTGACACACCGGTTCTCGTCAGATCACTAATGTTGGGAATTTTCGGCGCTGTGTGTGCTCTTCCCTTATCTCGGCATTGTTTCCAGTCATCCACTTGCCACTGGTATTTAACAACGCTGACTCAGAAGAGGAGTCGTTGTGGATTGCGCAACTCTTGCCACAAAAATTCCACGCACAGGCAACCTTACAGAAGGTATCAGAGTCTCTGAAGACTAAAGGAAGCTACTATGTAGGGTATTTTCAAAGTAAAGCCTACAATACTTTTTAAGACTACAGCAGTGTAAGAGCTATGAGAACATGAGTAGTACCATTGAAACAATCAACCTTTTGTGCGTCAGAATTTATTTTTCTACATCATCATTCTAAATGCACTTTTTCCAGCGATGGACGATGGTTATGCATGGGCGTCCGAAGTGCGCTTTGTCATACAAAGGTCGTTCCAAAAGTAACGCTCCCTTTTTTTTTTAAACCTAAAATGTTGAAAAGCTACGAAGATGTGAATGGTAGCATAAAAACGAGCGACATTTTGTGTTCCAGAATTTCTTTTTTTACATAGTCACCACCATTCTCAGTGCACTTTTGTCAGAAATTCAATGACGTATCTCTGCTTCTCACGCACTTATATCACACGCGTTGCTTCCTAGAGTCTCAAACCGTCAATATTTGCAACAGAGAGATGAAAATTATAGTTCATGAATGTATAAGTCTTGTCATTATAACGATGCAATTGCAAATTCCTTCTGATCCAGTCGTGCGGGATAAAAAACAGGAGGCAATATTTTTGGAATCTCCCTCGTCGTATTATTCCTTTGAAGGTACGGATTCACTCTTCAAAGAAATATAGAGTGCACGTTTATAAAACTTCTATCAAAATATTATATTGTGTGCGTTTTCTTAGGTAGCATTCTAATTGACCATAATTTATTTAAGATATGGCCAAGAAATTTTCCAAGTTTTTAAAAAGCATTTTTGTCATTGTCTCGCGTCATTTACCACATTCAGTTTGGGATATCAGTTCACTCAATAAACGCGCATATTAAATTGATGTATTTCGATAATTCTGACAGTCTCCCGCCCACGACACTCTTTGGAGTAGATCACAGTTCATCGTCCTATACAGCGCCGGCGGGATCCTGTCAATGAAAAGTGTTTGAAAATCCTTACGATTGATCATGACGTACGATAGATGCTTTGATTCTTGGGGGGATTTCTTAGACTCCCAACAATTTCCCTATTCTCAACCAATAGTTTGTATATAGTTTGCCCGGCAGTAGAGGGGGTTCAGTACGACATATCGACATATAAATACTCGATGGATATACAGACAGACATCTACATAGATAGATAGATAGATAGATAGATAGATAGATAGATAGATAGATGGATAGATAGATAGATAGACAGACATACCGGTATTTCTAGGAATTTGACATTCATAAGCTGTTAAATTCTCTTAACTCTTGTGGCAATTGTTAGTGGCTCGGAAGTAACGGCTTAGCAAATGGAGTCATGGTGACTTTCTGACTGGGTTCGAATCTTCCGACCGATAGGAATTGTTACTTCCTACACTGATGATTGCGAGAGCATGACACACACCTGTTCCTTGTGTAGAGCACTGTCGTAAATAATCTCACCCGCTACTTAATTGGTTGAAAAATGCGAAGCTCGCTGTTTGTTTATAAATAAGCGGTTTGAGCACTATAAAAGTGGTGGACGGATGTTTGTTTAAAATAGAGATTCGGCGAGGTTATTTGCGGGCATCGCCTCCGTGGTCGAGTGGTAGAACTGCCGACAGTCAACACGACAGTTCTAGGTTCAATCTTTGGCTTTGGAGAGGTGCTAGTCTAGCGGCACTGATGAGTTGTGATACAACGAAACAGGATTGTATGTTGATGACTACATATATATATATATATATATATATATATATATATATATATATATATTAGCAGGGAGACTCGGTTCATTGTCTGATCGTCCATGTACCTAGGGAAAGCTGCACGTGCTTCTCTGCAGTGACTTAGTTTATAATACATGATATTTTAACTTGCACTGCAGAGAATCTATCTTTGAGTATATAAAATTAGATATATTTATTTATATTATGATACTAAATTTAACCAGCTTCATTATAAGCATCATAATTCAATTGTGCTCGAAAAGGAAAGATGTGTTTTGATTTTGCGCCTGCCTTATGTTGATTTTATACGTCGGGGCTTTTCTGCTTGTCAAATGCATTTGTACTGTTAGACTGTATAAGGGCGTTTACTTTGGTCAAAACTGAAGGGTTCCTTCTTTAATAGGATTTTTGTGATTATCGATTTTCGATTTTTATTGGATTTATTCCGATAGCAAACCTATCTAAGAACACTTCCAAACACATAAAGTGAATCTGATTTTAAAAATCTGACCAGAGTTCATAGGAAACTAACACATAAAGTGCCTTAAATATGAATTACTAGCAAGCCGCAGAGCGTTGCCCGGTCGAAAATACGCTTAAATATGATATTTTAATTTATGTGTATTTAATATACTAGAGCTAATGGGTGTTACTAAAAATGTACGACTGATAGTTCCTGCTCTTTGTCATATAGAAACAATGTGTAAAGTTGCTTGAATCAGCAGGAATCGATCAGCATTTTAGTCGTGCCGAAATTTAGTCGTACATAAGGAGCTTTACTAAAAATGTACGACTAAATTATTTACGACAACTTGCTCCTGCTGCTGATTTGCTATTAAAGCAACTTCGACATGGACGAACTACTGGGTTTTTCCGTGCAAAATATCGTAAAAATCTGTTGTGGTATTATTAAGATAAACAATAAAATGAATTTACTCACAAGTTTCAATCGAGAGGTTATTTTTTTTTTTTTTTGCAAATATTTTTTAGATTCATATAAAAAGTATAAACAAAAATTAAATTATTTTTTAAATATTCTCTCTCACGGCAGAAAGTAAATAGATACATGATATTGATATAATGAAATCCTTAAAGACTGACACAATTAGTTTTTCCAATTTTGTGTACCATTTTTTTTTTTTCGTTAAAATCTTTATAAAATAAGAAACAAGTTTATTTTTTTGGATTAGTCGTGCTTTGGTTTTACTAATTTTTTTTTTTTTTTTACATAGGCGTCACCACTTATCAAGGCCGATAGGCCATTCAAGGATAAGGGTTAAAGCGTGTAGAGTAGTCAAAAGGACAATATAGTAATCGATAGTAATGGAAGTTTGGTAAATTTGTTAACTTAAGTGGAACGGCTCATTAGAAACTTGTTCACGTTGGACTTGAAGACAACCATATTATAGACAGCTGGGAAGCAGGAAAACGGAAGACAATTCCACAGGCGTGCAGTTCTAAGAAATAATTTTTGATCATGGAATCTATGTTTAGGTTTAGGCACAGATAGAGAGTGTGTAAAATTATTGATAATGTTTTCAGCTAGTCTAGTGTTTCTTGTGAAAGTTTGGCGAGGGGGGACCATACGTCTAATTAATCCTATTTGGCACACTGTATTGAAAAAAAAATTGTTTCAGTTGTTAAGTTACTCAAAGTTAGTCAAAGCTACTTCAACAGTTTAAAAAAACAAACAAACAAAAAAAATCAGGAGTCGATAATAATGATAACTTTAAAAAAATGTTTGAGAAAAAATTAAAAATGACTTTTCTTTGCTTTTGTTTCTTAAGAAATGAACCAGTGTCGCGTTATACTAAAACGGGACTTTATGCCATATTATTAAATAAAAAGAAAAAGAAAACAAAACAGAAAATAAATTTAAAAAAAAACAAAAAAACATAATTATTTACATGACTCCAACGAGGACAGTTGCACACTAATGTTTTAACTGTGGGGAAAACTAGTTTCCCCAAAAGAATGATTGAAAATATTGCCGAGTCTTTAAGGGTTTCTTTTATTTTTTACAAAGATTTTATTGTGTTATGTTGTTATTGTGCTACAAAATTCAAATTTTATAGAAAAAAGGTCACTTGTAAGATTTAATTTGCAAAAAAAAAAAGCTACACGATTGAAAATTGTGACTGTGACTAAATTCGTTTTGGTTTTTTTTTATTTCAATATTTCTTTAACGTATACATTTAGATTTGCACATGCGTAAAAACTTTTAGTCGATTTACGCCTGCTAAGTGCTAATTTCGTTTGCAATGTCAACAAATTAGAAGCAATTCTTAAGCAATTAAGTAATTTAAGCAAGACTTAAAACCAAATCGGACTTGCTCCATAGGTTCAAATTGTCTGTATATGATGACCCATGTCTGCCGTGGTTTGGTAGAGAACGTTCTTCACATAGACAGACAGATAAAGAAGGCCACTTTTATATATATATATATATATATATATATATATATATATATATATATATATATATATATATATAAATTTTATTAAAAAAAAAAATATATATATATACTTTCTTGTTTGCGGCACGTTTGCTCGGTTGGTAGAGTGCTTGCCTCGCATGCAAGCGGCTCGGATTTCGAATCATGAGTTCAGATGTGTATAACTGATGAGCCCAACTGAGGGCCAAACTCGATTCTTGGACTTCCGGTTTGTTGGCTTTCGTGGCTCTTGCTGGCTGCAATGTTGTCTGGCAGTGGAAATAATTATATATTTTCTCACACATTCTGAAAATATATGTGTAGAAGGAGAGAGAAAGCACCCTTCTTTTATTAGAACATCTTGTGTTTTTCTTTTCAATTTTTAATAACTAGTCCTTTTATTTTTCTAAGCTTAATCTTAACCATTTTCTATGTTATCCATGATTTTTTTTTAATGATATTTTCTTTTTTTGTATTCAAAATCATGCGCATTGTCAACAATCCATAAAAAATATTACCAACTTCTTAAATTGACTAAATAAAAAAATCAAATAAAAGACGTACATGAACGTAAACAAAACGAGAGAAACTGAATAAATATTATCAACTCTAGCACAGCAAAAGAGCATCACTTTTGTTAACTCTCTGCATATAACCCAAATATGATGGTATGCGACATTCCCGCTATGATTTATGAACGTGTCGATGACCAAAAAGTTTCTATGACAACCAACAGCCAATCAGAAGAAATTGTCTCTCACGTTCCTTATTAATTTTGAGGACTTTTGAACACCAGTAATTTTACTATAACTTTTATTTTAATGGACGAAAAATGAAAACTTTTATTTCAAAATATATTTGAGAATGGAAACTATGAACGGTAAAAATTGTTTGAAATTTGGTGGCAAATGAGTGAGCGGTAAATCTTTGAAGCTGTTTTAAATGAGTAAAGCTAACACTTAACTATATATATATATTTCAAAAACTCTGGTTTTTATGGAGGGGAGACTAAAACTTGCTTCTATAGTTTCATATCATCTGAAATCATAGCAAGAGGAGACTTGATTCCAAATATGTCTCATATGTAATACCTCCCCTCTTTCTTGTGTGCGGCACGTTTGCTCGGTTGGTAGAGTGCTTACCTCGCATGCAAGCGGCTCGAATTTCGAATCATGAGTTCAGATGTGTATAACTGTATGATAATGAATATCTCTAGTACCAAATAATCCTTATACACTATAAAATTTACTTTATATATGTAAACCAGAGAGGAGATATAACATATGAGAAATATTTGGAATCAAGTCTTCTATTACTGTTAGTAGAGATCATATTAAACCATAGCAGCAATTTTAAATTCCCTTCTCCATCAATGACAGAAGTTTGGAGAAAATATCAAATATTTTGTAATTCATATGCAAAACGAGGAAAATAAATGACTGTGATTGAAACATTTTCCGCTGTAAAAAAATGTGCCAAAAATCGGTTGTGGATAATGAATGATCCTTTTTATGAGATTTAGAATTTATAACTAGGGCTATGACAACAGTATATCCTTTTCATTGTTTATGCGACACAGTTAGACACAGTTAATCAACTGAGAATCACATCATTCTATATAAAACACATAAGATATAAACGGATACACACTCGAGAGTCAAAACAATGAAAAGAATATAATGTTGAACTAGCCCTACTTATACCATTGCAGTAAAAGGTGGTATATTTATCTCTATCTCACTCTCTCTCTCTCTCTCTCTCTCTCTCTCTCTATATATATATATATATATATATATATATATATATATATATATATATATATATATTTATATATATATATATATATATATACATGGTCTGAGGTTCGATCCCTAGAAACAGTTAAACTACGCTGATGAGAGGTAATGACCTTGAAACACGCGTGTACGTAGATTACTGTTTTAAAAAATAATAAATAAATAAAAATGTTATATACGTCCAAATTAAAAAGGGCGACTTTCTAAGTAAATAAAAAAAAAATTGTGCCCCGAGGCGGAACCAATATTAATCGTATGTATCGCTTGAAAGATAACAACAATAACAAAATCTAAATTTATAAGCGATAAAAATAAACAGTATAATATATATATACTAGCAAATGTACCCGTTGTTGACTGGATTCAAAAACAGCCTTACAGAAAATGGACTCTGATTTGTGAAAGTATGATAGGTTATGAAAAGGAAGGGTTGTAATAAGATAGCGTCGAAAAACCAAAGCAAAATATAATGAAAGTAAAAATAAAATAGATAAACGCCATAATTTATTATACCATACCTTTTCACACTGAAACACTTATCACAATATTCTGTGGATCTCTATTAAAAAAACTTGTTAAACTTTGTGATATATTTCCATTGTATGGAGGTCAGGCGCGAACGAACACCCCATAATTTTATCATACCATATTTCTTCAAACTGAAACATAATTATCCAAGTATACTTATGCAGATGGATATGAAAAGTCTTTATTAAAATGTGTGCCTATTAACATTCTATGAAGGCCATGCGCGAACGCACATGCCACAATTTTATTATACCATCCCTATTAAAGTTAAAACATCCTTATCAAAGTATTATTATGTACATCTATATCACAAACACTTGTTAACGTTTTTTTTTTTTTTTTAAATTTTGTTATTTCCATACTTTGTGGAACAGGTGCGTACGCAGACCCCACAATTGTAATGAATCATCATTATGCCAGATCAAACATACCCATTCCTGTGTCTCGATACATCTTCTGTTATTATATCTGATCAGTTTTCTATAATAGTCAACCATATAGGAGCCTGTTCGTGACCAGACACACACACAGACGTTCAGCTTTATATCTATCTATCTATATATATATATATATATATATATATATATATATATATATATATGTTTGTGTGTGTGTATCTATATCTATTCTGGTAGCCAAATTTAATATTGAAATGCTCATAGCATTGGTTCAGTGGGTCGAAACTACATGAACATTTGCAGGCTTTTTATAATACTATTCTATGGTTAATTTTTATGACAATGTGTAAAAACAAACGCATATTTTCAAACCAATAAAATATGCCCAAATTTGATTGATTTGTATATATAGTGTCCTGGCAAGCCAGCTTTAGATTTACTGCTTTTGGATGATGTTTGGTTGTCCTCCCCGTGGAAGACCACTAATACATACACACGCAACAATCTAAGTATAAAGTTGGCGGGGAAGATATTGCGTTGTATTATATTTTAGAGGTGCCGACGTATTTATATCCATGTCATTCAACATAAATCACGCTTTCATTCCAAAAACAAGTTCAGCCTTGTACGCGCAGACTGAATAGATGCGTTTAAGGAATACTCTTGCCTATTTCCATGTGTCCTCCCATCGGCAGCTTCGATGATGTGGCGCCTGACTATATTCTCAAACGCCTGGAAATCCTTTCAAACGCAAGGGTTTTTAAATCCTTACTCTTGACTTTCTTCGTTTTTTTTTTACTTCTTATACGTAGTTACTCTCAGCTAATACTCTGCATAGAACTTGTCTAGGCCACCAAAGTTCTAATCTGGCCAAGTGACATGTGCATCCAAGATAGATAGATAGATAGATAGACAGACAGACAGATAGATAGATAGATAGATAGATAGATAGATAAACATCAAAATAAATCAGTAGATAATTATTTTACATAATTCTAAGTGCAGTTTTAATCTTGGATGCTATTGTCACAACGTTTCGGTAGATGTAACCTTCCTACCTTCTACAAGTGGGTTTTGTTGAACTCTCTCTCTCTCTCTCTCTCTCTCTCTCTCTGTCTCTCTCCCTCTCTCTCTCTCCCTATATATATATATATATATATATACTAGCAAAAGTACCCGTCGTTGACTGGTTTCACAAACAGCCTACAGAAAATGGACTCTGATTTATGAAAGTATGATAGGTTATGAAAGGGAAGGGTTGTAAAGAGATAGCTTCGAATTTAGGGGTATCAAAACCAAAGCAAAATATGATGAAAGTAAAAATAAAATAGATACACCCCATAATTTATTATATCATACCTGTTCACACTGAAACACTTATCACAATATTTTGTGGATCTATATTAAAAACACCTTGTTAAACTTTGTGACATATTTCCATTCTTTGGAGGTCAAGTGCGAACGAACACCGCATAATTTTATTATACCACTGAAACATAATTATCAAAGTATACTTATGCAGATAGATATGAAAAGTCTTTATTAAAGTTTGTGCCTATTTCCATTCTATGAAGGCTAGGCGCGAATGCAGACCCCACAATTTTATTATACCATCACTATTCAAGTTAAAGCATACTTATCAAAGTATTATTATGTACATCTATATCAGAAACACTTGTAAGCGTTTTTTTGTTGTTGTTTTTTTTAATTTTTTATTTCCATAAATTTTAATGGACTACCGTTCTGCCAGATCAAACGTACCCATTCTTGTGTCGCGATACATCTTCTATCATTATTTGCAATCAGTTTTTAAAAATAGTCAAGCATATAGGAGCCTATTCGGGACCACGCACACACACACACACACATATTCAGCTTTATCTTATATATTATATATACACACACACACACACACACACAGACACACACACACACACACACACACATATATATATATATATATATATATATATATATATATATATATATATATATTGGCTGCAAGTCATTCTTCAAGTATGTCTGATTCATTTTCCGGATGCACCGACTGAAAGCGCTTGAGAAGAATATGGCCGAACAACAACTACTGGGCGCCATAATATACAACATACCAGCCGAAATAAAAAGAAAAGACCGCTCGGCGTATTGAAAAGTTATCCAACAAAATCGGAAAAAAGAACTCAGTCGTATTCAATATTTTTCCCGATTCCAATACAATACCGATTCTGATATAAATTTCCGATTACGATACAATTACCGATTCCGATTCGTTTTCAAATTTACAAATACAGAATTGTTTGGGGAGGGGGTGTTGTAAGCTAACCGCAAAAAAAAAACATGTAATATGTCAATATATTTTCAAAAACGTCAAAATATATTTGTGGATATGATGTATAGATTTTATTTTTAGTAGTTGTATAAAATCAATAGAGACTCATAATTAACACGAGTTGTTTCAAATAAAGTTTACACAAAAGACAAAGAAATAAAAACAGTAAAAAGAATCGCTTTTGGCATCGGAAAAGAGGAAAACATTTTTTCCGATTCCGATACTACTAAAATTTCCGAACACTAATATATATATATATATATATATATATATATATATATATATATATATATATATATATATATACATGTGTGTGTGTAAACAAACGTTGTTAAAGACAATATAGAACTTTTATTTGATTAGACTGACCTTTTCTCTTTTAAAAATCTTTTCTGGTGATGTATTTTATATGTGCAACGAAAGAATTGATATAAGTTCTATGCGTAGTTTGAAGTTGGACGTACGAGGAGCGTGCAATAAGTAATGCCCCTGACCCACTTCCAGTTGTCTGATCTAGCTAAAATTTTATCTGTGTAATGATTTATATATCTACGGGTTATGTGGCAAATTACAGATATGAACTAATTGTGGTTTCTGTTTTACAGGTGTTTGAACTGAGTTAGGTGTGAAATGGATCCTGTTGAATGTCGAGCAGTGATTAGGTTTTTGTATTTGAAGGACGCACACCACAGGAGACTTTTGATGAAACGAAAGAAACTCATGGTGATAATGCCCTATCATACGACCTTGTAAAACGCTGGCATCGTGAATTCAAACATGACCGGAAGTCTGTGGAAACAGCCCCCTTATCTGGTCGCCTCCCTTCTGCTATTGATGAGGCATCTGTCCGTCAAGTTGAGGCTACCATTTTGAAAGATCGGCTCATTACTATTCGCCAAATAGCCCAAGATGTCAAGATTAGTACAGGGTCTGTGGAAACTATCATTCATGACCATTTGCATATGCATAAGGTGTCTGTTGGATGGATTCCCAGGTTACTCACACCATTCAAGAAGCGAGAACGCGTCGAGTACTCGAGGATGAATTTGGAGATGTGCCAAGAAGAAAAGACTAATTACACAGGATCAAACCTGGGTCCATCACTATGATCCAGAGACCAACGACCAGTCAATGGAGTGGAAGCACTTGGACTCACAACCTCCAAAAAAGGCAATGGTGCAGCCCTCCGCTGGCAAGGTCATGCTTCTGGTACCAGGACGGAGTAGTGATGACAGATTTCCTGGCAAAGGGTACCACAATTATAGGAGCCTATTATGCTTCACTTTTGAGGAAATTAAGGGAAGCTATCAAAATCAAGAGGCGGGGCAAGATCAGCAAAGGTACCCTCCTCCTGCAACGCTCCGGTCCACAACTCGTATGTCGCCAGATCAGAAGCACGAGCGTGTGGTTATGAAATCCTTCCCCATCCTCCCTACTCTCCTGGCCTTACACCCTCTGACTTTCACCTCTTCCCAGCCATGAAGTTGTTTTTGAAAGGAAAGCGTTTCCCAGATGATGCAGCCTTGATTTCTGACGTAACGTGGTGGTTAGAGGACCAACCTGGGGTGTTCTACAAAAACGGTATCCAGAGCTGCATCAAACGATGGGAGAAATGCATAACTCTGGGAGGTTCCTATGTAGAGAAAGACAAATAACTTTGCCAAGTTTCGTTGCTCTACTTTTATGGGAAGTGGGTCAGAGGCATTACTTATTGCACGCCCCTCGTAATGTTGCTTTTTTGTCTTTCAAATAAGACATCTTCAGAGAAGCTGCGTGATTGTTGGTGTAAGGAGAGCTGGGAGATTTGTTACATTGTGGTAGAGGAAATGCGTCCGAGTTGTGAGTACCCAATATGGGATAGAGGGGTACCCAATTTTAGAGTTAGAGCTGGGCCAGGTAGAAAACTACGACAGACATTTTAATGTGTTTTCACTGGATTAGAATATGATTTGAAGGAAAGGTTTTTTTGAATAATGTATATAGCTTCAACTATGTTTAATATTGACGTTAGTTTCGAGGTGTATCATTCTGTGTTGCTGACAAGATTTTCTCTAACTTGTTTTTTTTTTGTAAATATTATAATACGGCACTTGATTATGCATTATAAGACGACGTAACAGGGTAGCCGTTGTATAACCGACGTAATCAACGTAACTAGTCGTTTTATTTTTGTTATAGGAACTGCACTCTACTAAAGAGCATTTGAACTTATAGATGGTATTGGTTCGTTCTTGTGGTTTGAGGGTAGGGGAGGCATTTGTTTTGCTACTAGATTTTGAGCTTAATTTTTTTAATCGTTTATGATAAGTTTAATCTTATTGTTGTCAGTCTGGGAAACATATTTATGGACACACACACGCATACTCACATATATATGTATGCATATGTGTGCGTGTGTGTGTGTGTGTGTGTGTGTGTGGAATCTCGAAAGACAATAGATAGCTTTTGTAAGGGAAGCTGCGGGTGTAATTATGAGGCAAGAGTTGCGCAATCATCAACCCGACTTCTCCTGAATCGACACTACTTGAGTACAGCTGCAAGAAGATGTTTAGGAGGACTGGAAACAATGCCTAGATATACGGAGAGCACATACAGCACGTGGAATTACTTTTGTCGCTGGGTTCGAATCTATAGACTGGTATTAATTGTGACACCCTGCACTGATGATTCACGAAAGGATGAAACACTAGTGTTTGTAGGTATTTAATAATTATTGTAGTAAATAATTATATATATGTATATATATATATGTGTGTATATATGTATATATATATGTGTGTGTGAGAGAGAGAGAAAGTGAGAGATAAAAAAGGAGACAGACAGACAGACAGACAGATAGACAGAGACAGTTCGCTAGATAGATTCCAATTCTGTTCAGAATACATTAAATGTGTTTTATTCGAGAAAATATCTAAAATTTATGGCTTAAGCTTGCAGTGTCTTCAGAAAAAATTAAAATTCAGGAAATGTTGCTTAATTGGTGATCAATACGGATAACACCTATAATATAAATTTCACTTGTCTGTTTAAGTGCAGGTATGTATGTACGTCTCAAAAAAACTTTCGACAAAGGCAACGAATTTCCACTAGATTGGTATCGTTTTGAAGCTCGACCCTCCGGACGACAAATATCGAAAAATTGGCTAAAAACATTAATTCCTTCACCCGCAATTGGCACTTTTCTACAGGAAAGGTCGCTTTTTTCGGCGATATTTTCGAAAATCGTCCCCTCTTTTCGATTGACTAGCCTTAATTTAAACTTTCCCCACGCCCTGTCGGCGATGGACGTAACAGCAAAGACGTCACTTTTTTCATCTTGTTTTCCTCCTTCGCAGTACGGGTTCGTGGTCTTCGGGACAAGATCAATGTGTAGTATCTGTTCCGGCAGATACTGCACTTAAGATGATTTGTACCAGTCAATGGAGGGGAAACCCTCTATACTGGGACAATTATTATTTTTGGTAACCAGAGTGCCCCCTTTTTGCCTACTTTTAGGGGAGCTGGTTTTTACCTCACATTAAAAACGGCATTGTGCCTAATTTGCTCTGTGGGGGAGCAAATAAATACCATCTGTTCTTCAGATGCTGCACTTCTATTTCTTGTTCTCTTTCGGTGGAGGAGAAATCCTTCACGACCGAGTCAATTTTTATTTTTGTACCTTTTCTCCACGTTAAAAAACGACCCTTGTGTCTAACTCTGTCCCGTGAGGACGCATAGTAAATAGGTACTACCACTGTTTTTATTTTTTTTTTTGCTCAACACACACCTCCAAACAC
Source organism: Euprymna scolopes (assembly GCF_053919585.1). Lineage (NCBI taxonomy): Eukaryota > Metazoa > Mollusca > Cephalopoda > Sepiida > Sepiolidae > Euprymna > Euprymna scolopes. The sequence continues at coordinate 112,804,568 of NC_136483.1, read as the reverse complement.
CCGGGCAATGCAGGCACCCAGGCTTATTTAAAGTATACGATTTCTCAAAACGAATATTGTACCCATATAACTCTCATTAAAATACTCCAAAGTCACAGATTTAAAGAATATGTATAAACCGATGTCTACAATTTCTCTCAAATCGGAATTATCTAAATTTTTACAAACTCACCTGTTTTCTTTTTTCCATGAAATCAAATTAAACAAAATATAGACTACTTTATGCTTTATGCTATATACCCTAACTTACACCCAGCAGCTCTGTTCTAAAATTCACAATGATCGATTAATTAGTTTAAACGAATATAAAAATATTTCCATTGTAACTTTATATAGACATATATAGATATATAACTCGGGGGTCAATTGCTTGGATATATAGCTTGTTAAATGCGATAGCTTGATCAATAGATTGATATAGTCAGAGACGGGTATCGCGACAGACAACAAGTCAAACGTAGAGATAGACACGCAAATGAATCGAAACCGACAATCATCCATTAGTATTTCTTAAAAACCTATATCCACCGCTTTGAACGTGTTTGTTTATAGATTTTCACGATAACGCCGGCGTCCAATTCGCGGCAGGCGGCGCTGCTGTTAGCAAAACATGGCGTCTGTTTTCATTCCGCGCGCTAAGAAAATATGCCGCGAATTCCAATATACGACACGAACGAAATGCTAAAGTCACGCACGAGGGAAGAGATCCCGAGTCAGCCAGAATGCAGACTGCGAGAGCTACAGATCAAGTTCTGAGAATTCGTTCCACCTTATCCCCGCCTTTCAACCCCACCCATCTGAAAAAAAACTTGCCGTGTGTTTGCTTACTAGCATCGCTTTGAGCCACTCTTTGAAGTGTAATGGTTAACGAACTGCTTTCTTACCCCTTTCTACCTCACTCTCACCCTCCATATATATATATGTGTGTGTGTGTGTGTGTGTGTGTGTGTGTGTGTGTGTGTGTGTGCACATCTCCCTCAGGCCCACGCATATTTTAGATAGACATATTTGATACTAACAAGGTTTCCGTTGCTTGGGGGACATGCGACTAAAGTAATGGGCTTCATTGACCATTTTATATTTCTGCTCATTATATATATATATGTGTGTGTGTGTGTGTGTGTGTGTGTGTGTGTGTGTACATATATATATATATATATAACTAATATGGTTATGTGTAATTAATCTAGTTATGGCAGTAATTATATATGCATAAATAAATAAAGCTCTCTTTTAGATAGCTCAATAATGCAATAATAGAGCTATAATAATTTTTATTTAAAGCTACCACGTTAATAGGGATAAATGCACAAGTATTTACTCATTTCAAGAAAGTTTTGCTTCTTTGGTCAAGACGTTGCGTGCAATTGTTTTGCCCCCCTGTTGTTGGCATATAAGAATATATTTCCGAAAATGAGTAACTATTTGTGTATCTACCCTTATTACCTTGGTATCTTTGAATATATATATATATATATATATATATATATATATATATATATATATATATATATATATATATATATATATATAACAATAGATGATGATTGACTGGTGGTTTTCTAGCTGTAAATCCACGGAAAATTTAATGTTCATAAAACGGTGCTCAATGAAAAACAGAGCATAATTTCTAATATTTTTATTTATACAAGCATTATTTGCTACATTTGTGCATGCATGTTTCAGCTGCAATTCCTCTAGAGGATTGGCATTCTCGGGTAAGATTTTTTTAAATAGTAAAACTAGATTTTTAATACAACGTTTATACAAAGTGTTTCTTTCATTTTAAACGTAATTGAAAATTGTAAGCAAACGAAAGAATACACGCTATAGGATAGAGAAAAGAGGTAAGTGGTAGTGTCCTACTTTCGTTTACCAGTGCACTGCTTTCTCTTCCATTTATTTTGTGGTTTCGTTCTTTTTTATTATAATAAATAATAATAAACGTATTTATTTACATTCGGGTTGCCCACTTAAATGTAGTCAAGAAAATATAGTAGACAAGAGGAACATCCTTTAATTGTTTAAATTACATATAGTGATATAAAAGATGATGGAAGTGCTTCCCGTTGACATCCATGCATTTCTGAGCACGTTTAACAACGTTTGCAGATACTACCTGTAGATCTTCTTTGGTGATTCTCCTGATAGTTTTAGTAATGTTCTCCTTTAGTTGATCTAGATTGTGAGGATTATTTGCATAAACATTTTGTTTTAAAGCCCCCAAAGATAAAACTCACATGATGACAAGTCCAGGGAATGTGGTTGCCATAACCCTTTGCTTATTGTTCATTCTTGCGTAAGCATGTAATCACCTCGTGTCAGAGATCTGTTAGAAGTGTGGCATCTAGCGCCATCTTCTTGGAAAAAAATTGCATTTTGTCTTGTGGTGTCATTTTTGTAAGAGAAAGATTACAGAGATCGGGCTACTTTATATATATATATATATATTTTAAAATATAATTATCCACTAACACGTGTTTCGTCGTCAAAGACTAATCAGAGTAGTTGAATCTAGCGAGATTCGAAATCGGAACCCAATAGTTAGAATCCTAAACCTCTACTAGGGAGCTATCTCGCGCGACTGTTGGATGTTTAACGTTTTATGTAGATACACATACACGCGCATATATATATATATATATATATATATATATATATATATATATATATATATATATATATATGCTAATCAATTATATATGTGTCTATGTGTGCATGTGCGTGTGTGTGTGTATGCGTGTGTGCGTATGTGTGTGTGTGTGTAAGGTTAAAATGGAATAGAGGAAGACCTATAACTAAACAAGCCTTTTTTATTAGCTTAACTCTAGAAAGGATCAGGTAGAAGTGATTAAGATCCCATAGTTCGC